>NW_019943660.1:116729-131723 GCF_002910315.2 Salvelinus sp. IW2-2015 | reverse complement strand
CATAACCACGACAACAGATGGCTTACCCTGGTAACTTGCGCCATTGACAGAGCCATTGGTGCAGTAACAGGCGGCGATAACATACACTCATCTCCGTTGGACGTCGTCCTCTCGCGCGCGCCTGTTGTGCCTAGGTCTAAACAACGACGAACTGTCCTACCGTTTCTGGCATCCGAAAAGGAACAGTAAGTCCGGTGATACACCAATACATCTCCTGCCTAGACCGCCTGATGGTGGGGACCCCAGGGCAACATGTCATATCTCGTACCATGCCCGGAATCTGCATTTAGCCTCTGACAGGCCAGAGGAGACCTGAATCCCGGTCCAAATTACAAGCGCCACAAAACACTCAAGCCGTCCAAATGACGTGCTCTACGAAAAACGGGTACGAGGTTTGTAACGCTCCCGGCACCTCGCTCTCCACCGTCCGAGATCAACCGTGCCACCACATCTCTTTGCGTCGCAACATGCCCCGAGGCAAGCTAGCAGACACGTGAAACTACGTAGAGAAGGACTAAGGCCGTGAACAGGCACTGAAAACAAAGCTGCGTGAACCTCCGGCACCCCTCCACTGAGAAACCTCTGCATACACGAGCCATTAGCCACGTGTGTCGTTCAAGTGAACCAGCACAAATGCAAAAAAATATAAAAATAAAAATAAAAAGAATCAGGAAACATTGTTGAGGGTGTAACCAGAGACTCCGTATACCTACTGAAAGCACTACCTAGTCACTCATATACGACCAAAGGCCAAACTACTGGATTGCTCTGTAAACACACAGAGTTTGACAGGGACCATAAACAAAAAATAGACTGACAAACCACTTACCATGTCATTACTGTGTGGTCCTTCCGATACATGCCCCACACACAGTCTCATACTGCCCCAGGCTACTGTCCCGGTCTCTCACCTGGTGGCACACATGGCTCGATCTACCCCCTCACAACCGCCCACGGCTTTCGCCCCAGAGGTTTGCCTGACAAACAACAACACTCCTTCTCTCTCCTCACCCGCACAGGTCCATGCGACACTCTGCTTCATGTCATCTCGCCGAGCCAAACTACATCGTCCAGAGTCATCACTCTCGATCTCTAGCTCCGCCGGTTCGCTAACCACCTCTCTCTTCTGTTCTGCGCAACGGCAACAAGGGTCCACAACAACGCATCTCCTACTCCGCAAATGGCATTCATCGTTAACCTTCCAGCACTAAAGCTCCCACCTCCAGCGATCTTCGACCTCTATTGCTTCCCATGACCCGGTCCGCAAACCTCTCTCCCCTCCTCCGCCTGGTTCCGCCCATACACCTACATCCTTAACTCTCCGCAACGGTTCCGGACCTCTCTCACGCTCCCGCTAGGCCGGTCCGCAACCTCTCCTCTCTCCGCCGGTCCAGCACGGCTCTCTCTCTCCGCCAAGTACCGCCACCTCTCTCTACTTCGCCAACACAAGTCCGGTGACACCCTCTCTCAGTTTCACGCACAAGTCCAGACTCAATCCTGGCTCATCTCGACCAAGCCCGACCGCGTCAACAGGTCCGCAGCCTCTCTCATGCTCGCAGCACACAGTCCGCACCTCTAAGCTCAGCTCTGCAAGAACAGGGCATTACTGTTTCCTCTAGTCTATTCACTAGGACCCACCCTGAACAAAAGCCAGAATGAAGCCAAAGTCAATGCTGTGTACCAAACTTAGCTGAGGGGCACCAAGCTGATGGCGACATACTTCTCTGTATGCCCATATATATAGAGATCGAAATGCGATAATTTGATTGTTTTCCTCCAATATCCAAATTTTAATCAGAGTCAATAGCGAGACATCCTAGGCTTATAGCGACTCTCGTGTGTCAGACATCCCGTACGACGACCTGTGTCTTTCCGCGCTCGAGCTATCAAAGAGACATCGCACGAGACACTACCGATCTGGAAGGGAACTACCTCCATGGGCTCTAGTGACTTATACACCCATATTCTCTCCACTGTCCAGCATTGAATGCCGGTACACAGCTCCTTCGGTGCGTTTTGTGAAAGAATATAGCACTTCACAGATTAGCCCTATCTGTCCTTCATTATGCAAGACACCATTTCCTCCATCTAGTTTTTCCCAGCCTTTCCTCTACCCTGTCAGCTATATCACCGCTCAATTCATGTTTAGACCCTCTCTGATAGGAACCTCGTGATTTCATCTCTGGGTAGTTTCAACAAGAGCAGAAAGGCTGGATGAACTCCAACCGCTCTCACTGTGTACGCTGCACGGCATATTCCTATGGCTGCTGGATAAGAAAAAGGGCTGCCTTGCTGGGACTGTAGGGTAAATGGCGTCAGGTTTCTTCGTGGAAAGTACTCAATCATGTGTGATCAACGGTCTCTTTAGTGATGAACTAATTAATGCCGCCCTTAACTCTTGCTCTCCTGAGACTCACCTTCAACTGTGCCATTGCTGCCTCTTCTCTGCTTGCTGAGCTACTCATCTGTACTCACACTCGCTTCGTGCTTCTCCTTTGTGCACTCCTATCTCTCTTTACGCTTCTCTACTCTCTCCTTCTCTCTTCTCTCCTAAACTCATACTACTCTCTCGTCTGCCTCGACCTATGTACCACTCCACTTCTGCCTTCTCCTCCCTTTCTCCCTCCTCGTCTTCTCTACGTGCTCTCCTCTCCTCTCAACCATCCTTCTCGTTCTCGCACTCTCTCATGCCTTCTCCTCTTCTC
This sequence comes from Salvelinus sp. IW2-2015, assembly GCF_002910315.2. NCBI lineage: Eukaryota > Metazoa > Chordata > Actinopteri > Salmoniformes > Salmonidae > Salvelinus > Salvelinus sp. IW2-2015. Next base: position 129,018 of record NW_019943660.1, on the reverse strand, counting down.
CTTCTCTCAGCTCTCTTCTCCTCTCTCCTTCTCCTTCTTCACTCACATGGGCACCATCCAGCTTCCTCTCCTGTCAGCTGACACGTGTAAAAGACTCAGCCTACTACGATGGCACCATGCCAGCTTCTCTCCTGTCAGCGACACGTGTGAAAGACTCAGCCTACTACTGGGCACCATGCCAGCTTCCTCTCCTGTCAGCTGACACTGTGTGAAAGACTCAGCCTATACATGGGCACCAGTGCCAGCTTCCCTCCTGTCAGCCGACACGTGTGAAAGACTCAGCCTACTACTGGCACCATGCCAGCTTCCTCTCCTGTCAGCTGACACGTGTGAAAGACTCAGCCTACTACATGGGCACCATGCCAGCTTCCTCTCCTGTCAGCTGACACGTGTGAAAGACTCAGCCTACTACATGGGAACCACAGCCAAGTGTTACATCACATCAACACCCCAAGCAACACATCCACTGAGGAGATAATGTCCAAGTACAAGGACGTGTTGGATGGTCTTGCCTGCCTTCCTGGAGAGCTACACCTAGCAGCAGACAATGCAGCCGGACCTGTGCAGCAGCTACCAAGACGGACACCTATTCCACCGAAAGGAAAAAAGGACCACAAAGGCCATACATTCAAAGGACAACGCAGACATCATCATGAAAGTTAACAGAGCCAACACTGTGGATTAACAACATGGTTGTCATTGACAAACCCCAAATATGCACGGACCCTAGCGCACTCAACAAAACCTTAACTGAGATCACACTTCCAGATGCCGAACATTAGAAGAGATTCTACCAGAGATATCCAACACAAAGGGTATTCTCAGTACTCAATGACAAAGATGGATATTGGCAAGCCAAACTTGATGAAGTGAGCAGCTCTCTAACTACTTCCTGGACACCTGTAGGCAGGTATAGATGTCTGAGAATGCCATTTGGAATCAAGCCAGCAGCTGACGATTACCAGCGCAGACAGTGGGGAAGCACTACAGGGACTAAAAGAAGTGAATGTGATCGCGGATGACATTCTATCCTATGGATGTGGTGAGACACACACACACACACACACACACACACACACACACACAAACACGAAGAGGTTGATGACAGATCATGACTGAAACCTCACAGCTCTCCTGCAGAGAGCAAGAGATGTCAACCTGAAGCTGAATAAAATGTTTTTAAAAAACTCTGGTTAAAGCTACCTAGTGTGACATTACACGGGTCACCTTCTCACCTGACCCAGAGAAAATAACAGCCGTTTGGTACACCACTCGACGTCAAGTCACTACAGGGTTTGTGAACTATCGTTCCGGTACACCACTCGACGTCAAGTCACTACAGGGTTTGTGAACTATCGTTCGGTACACCACTCGACGTCAAGTCACTACAGGGTTTGTGAACTATCTTCCAAAATGAATTCCCCGTCCATCTGATGTGTGTGAGCCGCTCAGAAGACCGATTGACAAGGACATCGAACGGACATGGCTACCACAGTCTCAGCTGCTGCGTCATGCTATCAAACAGTCACAAACACCCAGTGCTCAAATACTACAACCTGAATGAGGAAGTCACAGCGCAGTGTGATGCCAGTGAGACAGGTTTGGGTGCAGCCCCTCCACAGACAGGACAACCCGTTGCAATTACCTCGAGAACATTTGACTCAGAACAAAGATATGCACAGATTGAGAAAGAACGTCTCGCCATTATTTTTGAATGTGACAAGTTTGACCAGTATCTGCACGGCAGAGCGTTCATCACAATACACAGCGACCACAAACCGCTTTGAGCCCATCTTCAAACAAAATCCCCACTCACAACACCCAAGCGACTACAGAGAACGTTGCTAAGATACCCACGTGCAATACAACAATGGCAAAGAATTACATGTAGCGGTCTTCCTGTCCAGAACAGCTCGAACCCTAGGGGGAACAGACAAAATGCAAACACCAGCCATGGTCTACGCTGTGGGCCTGGCCACAACTGACCAGGAACAGGATGGATCACACCAGTGATGTCAACATTCTCCACTAAAAACAATAGAGTCAAACTACACTGTTCCCAGGACCCATTGTTTCAGGCTCTGCACGCAAAATCAACAAAATGGCTGGCCTGGAACCAAACAGGTTGTGAGTAACACTGAAAGATCTCTGGACGTACAAAGAGGATCTCACCACAGAAAATGGACTGATATTCAAAAGGAAACAAGGTCTTCATCCCTGACATGTTAACCACTGACTTTCTGCTCAAAATCCACTCTGGCCACTCAGTCATAGAGGCCCGAGGATGACCGGGGACCATTGGAACGAACCCGGGACCCCAGCGGGTGGTGAACAACAGGCTGCTGGTATGGAAACAGCCCCACTTCCTGAAGATCTAGCTCTGAGAAACCAGAACCAGAGAAAATATCCAGCTGCCTGTGAGAAACTCCAGAAACTGTTGTATAATCAAAAAAAAAAATAATCATCTCTTATATATATATTTTTTGGTAAAAAAAATAAATACAAAATATGAAAAACAAAATGAAGAAGACGAAAGCAGACTAGAGTAGTTTCCTTATGGACTTTAACGTTGATTCCTATTGAAGGTGCTGGGATAACAACACAGTTATAGTTTTTTATTACCATTGTAATGTGTTTACCGGTTTAATCCCAGTTCTCCTGTTTATGAGTCGAGGAGGAGTTCTCTTCATTTGTTGTTGATGCTACGAGATGTCGTCAAGACAATAGATGGTGTTGCTGTTATGTGTATCTTACTGTGATACTATATAGTACTAGTGAGCCAAGTTAGGCATTACTATGCACTGAATGGAGCTGTATGCAAAAATCTAATCGGATTTGTCACATGCGCCGAATACAACAGGTGTAGGTAGACCTTACCGTGAAATGCTGAATACAACAGGTGTAGGTAGACCTTAACGTGAAATGCTTACTGACAAGCCCTTAACCAATAATGCAGTGCAAGAGTTAAGAAAATATTTACTAAATTAGGTTTAAAAAAATTATAATTAAAGAGCAACAATAAAATAACAATAACGAGGCTGTTGGAGGACTGGTGTAGTTGTTGAGCGGCTTCCCTGCAAGTATATTGTACGTTTCAGATATTCAATAAAAAAAAATACAATAACGAGGCCATGTACAGGGGATACATGGCTACCCAATGAAGACCTTATCAACATTACCTTGCTCTCGTACTGAATAAACTGCCTACAAAACAAACATTATGGGTATTGTGCGTAGGCCAGTGACAAAAAAAAAAAAAAAAACAATTTAATCCATTTTAAATTCAGGCTGTAACAAATCAAAATGTAATTTTTTTTAATTTTTTTAAGAGTCTAGGGGTTTGAATTCTTTCTGAAGTCACTGTACCCGGTCTTTGTGACAATACATTTGGGGCTGGGCGATGTATCAAATTCATTCAATTAATTAAAATGTACGTTTTTGCACGATATTCCAAATGCCTGTACAGCAAGAATCAAGGTATTGTTATTTTTTAGTTTTTATGAGTGTTTACGTCCGCTTGTTCTCCGGTTGTATTTTTGGTCTCGTCTCTTTCGCTCCTCTGTGCACCTTCCCATTCACACCAGAGATCTGTATCCAGTATAATGACCAGATGGACGTGTCCGCCCTGACAATGGGAGTCGTTGTCCTAAAGGCGGGAAGACGGGCGACAAGCTCAGGTCCATAATAAAGCCATGGGCCTTATTTTAGCGAGTGTGAAACTTCTCATTTTGCCTATTTCCTCTTTGGTTTACACACAGCAAGCCTCCCCCCCTCCCCCCCGCCAAGCCCCCGCCTCTCACGCCAAGCCCCTCTCCCCCCGCCTCTCACGCCCAAGCCCCTCTCCCCCCGCCTCCACGCCAAGCCCCTTCCCCCGCCTCTCACGCCAAAGCCCCTCTCCCCCCGCCAAGCCCCTCTCCCCCGCCAAGCCCCTCTCCCCCCGCCTCTTCACGCCAAGCCCCCTCTCCCCCGCCTCTCACGCCAAAGCCCCTCTCCCCCCGCCAAGCCCCTCTCCCCCGCCTCTCACGCCAAGCCCCTCTCCCCCCGCCTCTCACGCCAAGCCCCTCCTCCTCCGCTCTCACGCCAAGCCCCCTTCCCCCCGCCCAAGCGCCCTCTCCCCCGCCTCTCACGCCAAGCCCCTCTCCCCCCGCCTCTGCACGCCCAAGCCCCTCTCCCCCCGCCTCTCACGCCAAGCCCCTCTCCCCGCCTCTCACGCCAAAGCCCCTCCCCGCCTCTCACGCAAGCCCCATCTCCCCCCGCTCTTTATCACGCCAAAGCCCCCTCCGCTCTGCTTCTTCACGCCAACAAAGTTGAGAGATCACATCCTCCTCTCTAACAAGCGGTTTCAACTCCTTATTTGGATTTGAGGTTTGGTCCGATAGAATCTGGACACCAAAACACACTGACACATTATTTTACTGTAATGGAGGAGAAGTTACCTTTTCTACCGATACCCTTTATGTCTCAACTCCTCAAGTTGCGTACAGAACAGACACTACTAAAACCAGAATATCAATGAACATTGATTGTGGAAAATGAATGCTCAGTGTGACGCGGGCAGCTTTGGGGTGTCACGTACCGCTAGCATCATTTTAGCCAAAGACTGTTATACCAGCTGTCTAGTCTGTTTTATATATGTGCAATAAGAATAAAAACACACATAAGGAATTGGCAAATGGTTCTCATTCTGAGACATAAGGTAGGCCAACATCTGAACAAAGTGGACAGGTTAACATGTTGTTCAACACAGTTGGAGACGGACAGCACGGTGTGTTCATAATTCAACCTTGTTGTTAGCAAATAGAGTCCAGTTGAAATATGAAAGATGAGCCGGCTATTCACTAGCATGTGGGCTTGAGAGATTGTTGATGAGACCGGGGGTTCATTTTCTACAGCCTAATGCCTACTAGAAGAAGGTAGTTATTATTAGTCAACGTGCATTACACGCGTGCTTCTAGTTACATCTGTAACAAAAAAAGTGCACTTTCATAGACAGACTTGAAATCCAGATCAGTGGTTATTGCAAAAAAATAAAAAATAAAATAAAAGCAGGTTAAAACAATTTTGATAAAATCATTGAATTATTAGTGGGTCTTTATGGTTGTGGAAGATGTCACAAGTCCTGGATTCATTCCATTATTGCTTACTGTTTAAAATGCAGTGTATTTTACCTTTAAATTGTACAACAAAGCTTATTTAGAATAAATAAATCTAGATATACATTGTGAATCGCCTATAAGTTAGAAAAACATTTAGATATGATTTGAAGGTCATATCACCCAGGCTTAACTACATTTACGTTTTAGTCATTTAGCCAGACACTCTTATCCAGAGCGACTTATTAGTATAAGTGGGTTCATACTGTCGCTAGCTAAACTCTAAAATGTGGTTACTATACCTTCTTTGAAGAGGGCTCTGTGTAGCAGTGGCAGCAGCCCAGCCTGCCAGAAGGAGTAACAGCCGTCCACCAGTTTGTTACAGCGACCCTGGAACCCTCCCTCGAACCTCATCTGTCTGCTGGCCACCCACCGCTAGGGGAGAGAGGAGAGAGAAGAGGAGAGAGAGAGAGAGGAGAAGAGAGAGAGAGAGAGGAGAGAGGAGAAGGAGAGAGGAGGAAAGAGGAGAGAGGAGAGAAGAGGAGAAGGGAAGGAGAAGAGAGAGAGGGAGAAGGAGAGAAGCGAGAAGGAGAAGAGAGAGAGAGGAGAGAAGAGAGGAGAGAGAGAGGAGAGGAGGAGTAGGAGATGTCTCCGTATCAGCTGTCCAGAAACGGTGCAAGCCTACATGACCGACACTGGGGAGTCAGAGGGAGGGTAACAGGGACAGTGTTGTCTCTCTATATCACGCAGTGGATCGCAGTATCGACTCGGATGGCAGCTCTACATACACTGATCAGGTATCCATGTATAGGAGTCGATGACGCATTCCATGTGTGACCTCGTGGACGATAAAGCAGTCAGACGTAAGGTCGCAAGCTACAAAACATGTGAGCAGTCATTCGGCACGTGGATGCGAGTATATCAGTCTAGAGCATCACTGTCGCCGAAGCGAGCGAGCAATTGTGTGTACGTACCTGGTCCTTGTCCCTCCTCATGCCTGATCACTGTCAGGCGTACTCATGAGGTCTCCATTCCCCTGTACCTCGCTCCGATGCCTAAATCGAACTGTTCAGCTAACGCGAAGTGATGCGCCTCTCTTGTACCTGCTCTATAGACGCCTAACTGCCTCTACATGGTAGCTTACCAAAGATGTCCGTCCTATCATGGAGAGTCGACTCAACGTGGTGCAGCTAGCTGAATGTTCTCCCTTCCTGTCCTCCTCATGGCCTACTCCCTTGTCAGCTATTAACTATTGATGTTCTACCTTCCTTGTCCTCCACCATCGTCCGTACTACAACTGATACAAGCTACCAATGAGAATGACTCCGCCCTTTCTGTCACTCCATGCCCGACTCGAACTGGTAATCCAAGCGTAAACCATAGTATGCGTCGACCGTCTCCTGTCACTTACTCTATCCTAGCCCTTACGTCAACTGGCGTCCGCTTACCTGGCCATAGATTGGTCCTCCTAGTGCCATGTGGTTCCTCCCTTCTACTGCTCCACGCCTAGCCATATCCTCTGTGTGCTAGCTTAAACCATGATCTGCCCTGTCCCTGTCTCGTCAGCCCTTCTCATGCCTAACTCACGTTAGCTCCGCATACCCCAGTGATGTCTTTCCTTGAGGTGCTGATTCCTCTTCAGCCCTACTGCACGGTTTTTAGGACCCTAGCCTTCATCAGTTGTTCTCCATGTCCTTTGTTCCCTCCCTCTCGATGCTCCTTCTTATGACCAACCTCTGTACGCCAGGACTCTAAGGAAGTGTGAGTCGATCGTATACTCCTCGACCCGCTCATGGCCTACGCGTTACTCGTTCTCATACAGGCGTAACGCGCAGAAGAATGTTCCCTCTAACTCAATTGCACCTACTCATTAGACTGTACTCTTATCCGTGGTCTCGATCTACACACTTGAGTACCTGGATACCTGTTGCGATCACTCGGGCGCTCCCAATGTCAGCTACCAATGATGTCTCCTGGCTGTCCTCCTCATGCCTACTACACTGTCAAGCTACAGTTGTTCTCCTTCCGTCCTCTCATGCCACCACTGTCAGCTTCCAAAAATGTCCTCTCATGCCTACTTCCACTGTCCCGCTACCATGTTGTCCCTCCTGGTCCTTCTCCCAATTGCTACTCCACTGTCAGCCTAAGGCTATGAAGACTGTTCCTCACTTTAGGTGTCCCTCAACGGCTAATGGAATCTTTCCCTGCATAGCCTCAACGAGCGACATTGACTCGCAGTTTCCGCTACAATGTTATCTCGCTGTCCCAATTGTTACTTCCCGACTTTAAGTGGGTCTAACCTCGACTGCGTCTGGCTGACACGTATGACCTCTCTCATACGTCTTCCCTGTACCGGCTGTCTCCTATGCTTGTGTTACCTTATAGAGTAGCAGCTGGGGTGACGAATAGGTACCTACCTAAGTCTCGACGCCATGGGTTTCCTCACACCTTCCATTGAGCCCCATACTATGCCTACGTGGTTTGCAGTATTCCATATGGTGATACTCCTTAACTTAGTCCGAAAACTCCTCAATGCATCATAAAAACTCCCAACTGTTCTCGAGCTCATGCTGTCTCTTTCCTGTCACTCTACGGTCAAATGCCTTAAACTCACTGAGCCTCAGCATAAAAACATGCTGTTGCCTTCTCCTTCTCAGTCCGTTTCCTCTGCATCTCAGTGTCTCCTACTCTCCTGTTACTGTGTCAGAGCTAACTCGATGGTTTGCGTGATGCTTGACCTTCACTGTACCGTGCACTCACTGTCCGCTTAAAGCTCCAACCGTGTGCCGAAGGCCTTAGACCCGCCAACTTGGAGTTCTCTTCAGTAGTCCTCCTTGAGGGGCCTTAAACTCTTGCGCGGGCTCGATCAAGCAGTACCAAGATGTTGATCTGCGCTTGCCCGTCCTTCCTGGAACTGTGCCTACTCACTGTCGGCGGAGATACGCCAATGAGGTTGTTCTTTCCGGTTGTCCGTCGCGAAAGCCTTGGTACCGTCCGCTACAGGGAGCGATGACCCAATGTGGTCTCCGTGTCCTCTGCGGAGAACTCTTCGCCTCGCAAATGGGGCACTACGATCAGCTAGTCGCAAGGGTCGCTACCAGTGATGTTCCTTCCTCCTTGTCGCCTCGATAGGAACCTACTTGCACATTGAGATCCAAGCAGGAGAAGTGGCTCGCTTTGCTGCTCACCTTCAGGCCTGAACTCGGACCTGTCCGGAGCACTACCATGATGGATTCCTTTCCTGTACACTCCTGACATGAGCCGTATGTGCACTGGGTCACAGCTCCCCATGGTTCGGGTCGTAACCTTGTAGTCGACTAGCCTTGCGTGCGCCGACTCACACTGCAGCTACCTCATTGAGTGTCCGTGTTACGCATTGTACGAGCAGTCCTCCTGCCTACTCACTGTCAGCTACCAGTGTCTGTTCCTTCCTGTCTCCTCATCCTATCTCACTGTCAGGCTACATGATGGTTCTCCTTCCTGTCCTCCTCATGACCTACTCACTGGTCGCTACCAATGTATGTTCCTTCCTGTCCTCCCATTGCCTACTCACTGTCAGCTACCTGTATGTCTCCTTCTGTCCTCCTCATGGCCTACTCATGTCCAGCTACCAATGATGTCCTCCTTCCTGGTCTCCTCATGGACCCTGCGGAACCGGCTCCGAGAGTCAAAGAGAAGAGGACTGTGAGACCGATGAGTGGTCATACCCGTGTCGCGTGATATTTAATGAAGACGATGGTCGATGCGGGCACTACTCACCTTGTGAAGCGGGGCATAGAGACCAAGTGATAGGTCCTTTGGCACTGTCCAACCCGGTCCAATGCGAAACCGCGAGGTCCGGTACCAAATGAATGGATCCCTCGCTATGGTTGTGTCCTCCTGATCCGCGCCTGAGAGTCACCAGCATGTCGAGCTAGAAGCGATAGCGGACCGGCGATGTTGAGTCAGCATGTACGAGCTTGGTGCCCTCGGACTCCCTGCGCTGGAAGTACTAGACGACTGATCAACAGAGGTGACATGTCGTGAGTCCGTGCGCGTGAGACTGTCCGTGCATTCAAGGCTCTCATGTCAGCTAGCGCTCAGAAAGGATGTGCCTCCTTCCTGTCCTCTCATGCCTACTCCATGTCCACTACCCAATCGACACTGGGGCCTGCTTGTGCCATGACGATAGGTGCGGACCGGCATGGCCGGACTCACACTGGTCGAGAGCTACCATGTCTCCTTTCCCTGTCCTTCTCATGCCTAACTCACTGTCAGCTACCATGTCTCTTCCTGTCCTTCTCTGCCCTGACTCCGCGCAATCCCTGGGTGCGAGAGCCTGGCGTGAACGCAAATGTGAGGTGTCCGTCGTCCGTATCCTCGGCCGGATGCAAGTGGCACTAGCCGCTAGCCCGGTATCCAGCCCTAACCAGGTGGAGAGAGATGGGTCTGTCGGACCCGTGTGCCTGCGGATCGAGCAGCTTCAGAGGTCGCGCCTACTCCACTGTCAAGACCAGCGCGCGAAGTTATGTCTCCTTCCGTGATGTGCCACTCTGGGTGGAGGCCTATACCACACTGTCAGCTACCAGTGATGGTCTCCTTTCCTGGTTCTCCTCCAAAAGCTGGTCACGAACTGAGGGAGCGCGGGCGGAGAGAGGAGGTCTAGGCGGGGCGTCCCTGGGCCTGGAGGGCCTCGAACTGGTGGGTACACCCCTTTCGGTGGCCGACCGGCGCGGAGAGAGAGCTGCGGCGCGTTGGTCATCCTGGGGACGACCGCAGGTGATGAGGCATGGGAAGAGTATCAAGTCTCTTGCTGGTGAGTACCGTCTATAGGAGTTACACGTCCGTTCCCCTTGGTTCCGGATTAGTGTTATAGTCCAAGTATAAGCACTTTATAAAGATAATTATCATTCAATTTTGACCCGGAAGGCCGGCGGAGAAGTGAGAGAGCCTTGAGGCTAAGTCATGCTTTCAGGGGTCTACCAAGGAACATCAGGCTCGTCTCACATCTCTTTTCCGAATGAATGTAACCGAAATTAGTACCAGGCGCTTTGTTCCTGACGTTCCCGACCGTGCGGGATCGATCCGTGTGAGTCTTCAGTCCTTCGGGTGCTGAGGGGCGGGTTATCTACTGTTCTGGTAGTATCTTGGGGAATATCTACACGTTAGCGCCATGGTATGTTCTCGTTTACCAGAACCCTGGCGGGGAAGTTCCAAAATGGCACCCGTCTTCCCATATATAATGTTACTACTTTTGAGGGTCCGAACGGCCTTAGTGCGATACCTCTATATACATATCACTTTCAGCAAATGACTGATCAAGGAAAATCAAGTTCTCTGGGGAAGTACAGTGACATGGCACCCTCGAGGACGTACCTCTGCAGCAGTGAACGCCACGGATCACACGGTTCCCCATCGTCACTAGGTGTCCTCTCCGCAAATGGGATGTGAACTCCATTGGACGGCGTTGAATGTACCTACTTGTCGATCCCAAAGAGAAACTGTTTTCCCTTGATCCAGCTATTTGGACCGTGACGTGATAGTGTAAGTATTAAGAGGATGCGGGCAGAGAGTGTCCGTCAAAAAGTAGTTAAACACCTATTGAATGGGAAAGAGAGTGGCCGTAGTGGGTGAGCCGGCGATGCAGGATAGGATGTGTTTTTAAGAGAGAAATAAAGAAACAGGAAACTACCCCTTATGTGAAATATTTTGTCTGTGTGTGGTGTGTATATGAACACACGCAGAGCCGCTGCTACCCATTTATGTTCTGTGAATCTTGCTTTAGTCTAATGCGTGACTTCATGTGTGACAGAATAAGAAGTAGAACCTTTTCCTGAGTACTGCGCCTGTGGGGTAGCGAGACTTTGAGGTTCTGCGATAACTCTTCTAAGAAAGAAGGCAGGAGACAGAACACTTTGGTTTTGAACCTAGCATGATTTAAATGGTCTAAGCTGACTATTGGTGCGCTCAAAGCACCCCTGTTCAAAATGATGTATTAATATAGGAATCCAACATGGCTATATAACATCATCTTCTAATTAAAGTGGTTGTGTTGCTAGGTATCCTCCAAAGTGTTCTCATGGCTGACCTACCCTTAACGCATAAAACTAGGATCCGGAACCAAAACTAACAACAGGAGACGGAAATTAAATGTAACTAGTTTGAAATCTGACCATCGCTTTCCAGGACTCTTGTTGGAGGGCGATTTTGTAGTATGTCATTTCCTGTAGCTAGCCATTCATGGTGATATTTGTCACCTGAAACAACGACCTGTCATCAACTTCCCCACCTCCACTTAGGTTTCCTTCTCACCAGCACAGAACGACAATTATAAAAGTTGACAGCTTGAAGGAAAGGGGTATGGTCCTGCAAAAATCAGGTGAGGTCCTACCGAGATTTGAACTCGGTATCGCAGGATTCAGCTCGCTTCCTGAGTTGCTAAACCATTACACCATAGAACCCAGTGTACATAAAAAATTTTTGAAGTGTTTCAGAGTTTGTTCCTGTCATTAGTTCCACCTCCGCAATTAACCAGCAGGTAGTTGAGACTCTACTTGGCAGGTAGGCCATGTGAAAAATTTTCAGCACCAAAAGTAGAAGGGTCTCTACCGAGATTTGAACTCGGATCACTGGGATTCAAAGTGCCAGAGTGCACCCATATACCACCCATAGAACCATAGTTCTTAACCAAATTTTGGAATTTTTACAGAAAAAAAAAAAAAATGGACAGTCGTTCCTTCACGATGTTGCAAAATACTTTCAAACTTGACAACAAGTATTTGGACAGCCTGTCTTCGAAGTTCAACATAGGAAGAATTATTCACTGGTAAGGTTCCGACCCAAAGACTTGAACTCAGATTGTAGATTCAGAGTCCTGGAAGTGATTAACCTGGGACAGCACAGGAACCCTGTAATCAATGACTCGTGTATGGGTTCAGATTTACTCTCCTAGGTATCTCTGGAAAAACAGAAGGAAAAATTTCTGCCCATAAACGAGTATCAACTGGGCTACCCAGTTGTAACCAACTTTTGTAAGTCCATATTTCCAAACACGATTGATGTTTGATGAGGGTTGAAAAAAATCTGAAATATTTTCAGATATCAGTTGGGAGTAGCAAGTTCTCAATTTAACAAACCTACTAGGCACTTCATATGTATGCATTTCCTGTAGGGCTAGCCATTCATAATGACCTACTGCAGCCGTTCCCCACAGAGGT
>NW_019943660.1:104184-113716 GCF_002910315.2 Salvelinus sp. IW2-2015 | reverse complement strand
GTCCTGTATGGCTCAGTGTATCCTGTATGGCTCAGTGTGATCCTGTATGAACTCAGTGTGGTTCTGTATGGCTCAAGTGTGGTCCTTTATGGCTCAGTGTGGCCTGTATGGCTCAGTGTATGGCTCAGTGGTGGTCTGTTTGGCTCAGTGTATGGACTCAGTGTGATCCTGTCATGGCTCGTGTGGTCATGTATGGCCAGTGTGGGTCTGTATGACTCAGTTGGCCTGTATGGCTCAGTGTATGGCTCAGTTGTGGTCCTGTTTGGCTCAGTGTAATGGCTCAGTGTGGTCCTGTAATGGCTCAGTGTGATCCTGTCATGGCATCAGTGTATGCTCCCAGTGTGGTCCTGTTATGCTCAGTGTATGGCCTCAGTGTGGTCCTGTTTGGGTCAGTGTTCATGGCTCAGTGTGGTCTTATGGCTCAGTGTATGGCTCAAGTTGTGGTTCCTGATATGGCTCAGGTTGTGCGTCCTGTATGGCTGAGGTGGTCTGTATGGCTCATGTGGTCCCTGTATGGCTTCAGTTATTGGCTCAGTGTGTCCTGTTTGGCTCAGTGTATTGGCTCAGTGTGGTCCTGTATGGCTCATGTGATCCTGCATGCTCAGTGTATGGCTCAGTGCTGGTCACTGGTATGCTCAGTGTATGCCTCCAGTGTGGTCCCTGTAATGCTCAGTTTGGGTCCCTGTATGGTCCAGTGTAATGGCTCAGTTGTGTCCTGTATGGCTCAGTGATGATCCTGTATGGCTCACTTATGGCTCAGGTGGGTCCTGTCATGGCTCAGTGCTGGTCCTGTTGGCTAACAGTGTGGTCCTGTCATGGCTCAGTGTGGTCCTGATGGCTCAGGTGGTTCTGTATGGTCAGTGCTGATCCTGATATGGCTCAGTGTTTATGGCTCAGTGTGATTCCTGTATGCTCAGTGTATTGGCTCAGTTGTGGTCCTGTTGGTCAGTGTATGGCTTAGTGTGTCCTGTAGGCTCATTGATCCTGTATGGCTCTAGTGTATGGCTCAGTGTGGGGGTCCTGTATGGCTCCATTGGTCCTTTTATGGCTCATGTGGGCCTGTATGGCTCAGTGTGATCCTGATGAGCTCAGTGGTGATCCTGTAATGCGCTCAGGTGTTGCTGTATGTCTCAGTTGCTGGTCCTGTATGGCTCAGTTTTGCTTCAGTGTGGTCCTGTTTTGGCCTCAGTGTTGCCGCAGTGTGATCTGTTATGCCTCAGTGTGGTCCTGTATGCTCAGTGTGGTCCTGTAGGCTCAGTTGGTCTGTATGGCTCAGGTATGGCTCACGTGTGGTCCTGTTTGGCTCAGTGATATGGATCAGTGTGTCCTGTAGTTTCTGATCCTGTATGGGCTCAGTGTATGGTCGTGTGGTCCTGATGGCTCAGTGTATGGCTCAGTGTGGTCCTTTTGGCTCCAGTGTAGGTCAGTGTGGTCCTGTATGGCTCAGTGTTGTTCCTGTATGCTCCAGTGTGGTCCATGTTATGGCTTCAGTGCTGGTCCTGTATTGCTCAGTGTTGGTCCTGCTATGGCTCAGTGTGGGTCCTGTATGGCTTCAGTGTCATGGCTCGTGTGGTTCTGTATGGCTCAGTGTGATCCTGTACGGCTCGTGTATGGCCTTCGTGTGTCCTTAGGCCTTCAGTGTAAGCTCAGTGTGGTCCTGTATGGGCTCAGTGTATGGCTCAGCTGTGGTCTGGTATGGCTCAGTGCTGATCTGTATGGCTCAGTGTATGGGCTCAACAGTTGGGGTCGTATGGCTCAGTGTATGCTCAGTGGGTCCTGTATGGCTCAGTGTGGTCCTGTATGCTTCAGTGTGGTCCTGTATGCTCGTGTGGTCCTGTATGGCTCAGTGTGATCCTGTTATGGCTCAGTGTGGTTCTGTATGGCTCAGTGTGGTCCTTGTTGCTCGTGTATGCTCGGGGTGTTATTCGTGGTATGTCCAGTGTGCTGCGTGTATTGGCTTCAGTGTGGTCCTGTATGCTTCAGTGTGGTCCTGTATCGGCTCAGTTGTGGTCCTGTATGGCTCAGTGATTGGTCCTGTTTCGCTCAGTGTTATGGCTCAGTGTGTCCTGTTTTGGCTCAGTTTTGTATGGCTCAGTGTGGTCCGTGTATGGCTCAGTCGTGGATCCTGTATGGCTCAGTTATGGCTCAGTGTGGTCCTGTATGCGCTCAGTGATTGGCTCAGTGTCGGTCCCCTGTTTGGCTCAGTGTATGGCCTCAGGTGTGGTTTCTGATATGCGCTCAGGTGATGGCTGTATGGCTCAAGGTGATATGCTCAGTCGTGGTCCTGTATGGCTCAGTGTATGGCTCAGTGTGTCCTGTGATGGCTCATGTTGGTCCTGTTTGGCTCAGTGTATGGCTCAGTGTGGTCCTGGTCATGGCTCCAGCTGTGATCCTGCATGGCTCAGTGTATGGCTCCAGTTGGTCCTGTTGTTGCTCAGTTGTATGCTCAGTGTGGTCCTGTATGGGCTCAGTTGTATGGCTTCCGTTGTGGTCCTGTATGGCTCAGTGTGGTCCTGATATGGCTCAGTTGTGGTTCTGTATGGCTCAGTGGGTCCTGTATGGCTCATGTGATTCTTATGGCTCAGGTGTTGTCTCTGTTATGCTTCAGTGTGATCCGCATGGCTCAGTGTTATGGCTTCAGTGTGTCCTGTTTTGGCTCACTGTTATGGCTCCAGTGTTGGTCCTGTTAATGGCTCAGTGTAATGGCTCAGCTGGTGATCCTGTATGGGCTTCAAGTGTGGTTCTTGTATGCTCAGCTGTCGTTCCTGTAGGGCACAGCTGGTAGAGCATCAGGCAGTCGCATTGCCAGGATTCGTGGGTTGATGCCAGGAGCCGGGCCACACAACATTAAATTTGCTGTCGGATGAACAGTGTCTGCTAATCGGGCATATACAGTGGGGAGAACAAGTAATGATATCACTGCCGATTTTGCAGGTTTCCTTACTTACAGCATGTAGAGGTCTGTAATTTTTATCATAGGTACACGTTCAACTGTGAGAGACCGAATCTAAAAAACAAAAATCCAGCAAAAATCCACATTGTATGATTTTTAAATAGATTAATTTGCATTTTATGCATGACATAAGTATTTGATCACCTACCAACCAGTAAGAATTCGGCTCTCACCAGACCTGTTAGTTTTTCTTTAAGAAGATCTTCCTGTTCTCCACAATTACCTGTATTAACTTGCACCTGTTTGAACTCGTACCTGTATAAAAGACACCTGTCCACACACTTCAATCAAACAGATTCCCAACCTCTCCACCAATGGCCAAGACCAGAGAGGCGTGTAAGGGGCCATTCAGGGATTAAAAATTGAGACCTGCACAAAGGCTTGGATGGTCTACAGGACAATAGCAAGCAGCTGGTGAGAAGGAAACAACTTGTTGGCGCAAATTATTAGAAAATGAAGAGTTCAAGATGACGGTCAATCACCTCGCGTCTGGGGCTCCAATGCAAATTTCACCTCGTGGGGATCAATGATCATGAGGAGGTGAGGGATCAGCCCAGAAACTACACGGGCAGGACCTGGTCAATGACCTTGAGAGGCTGGGACACAGTCTCCAAAGAAACCATAGTTAACACACTACGCCGTCATGGATTAAAATCTGCAGACGCCACGCAACGGTCCCCCTGCTTAAGCCAGTGCATGTCCAGGCCGTCTGAAGTTGCCAATGACCCATCTGGATGATCCAGAGGAGAATGGGAGAAGGTCATGTGGTCTGATGAGACAAAAATAGAGCTTTTTGTGTCTAACTCCACTCGCCGTGTTTGGAGGAAGAAGAAGTATGAGTTACAACCCCAAGAACACCATCCCAACCGTGACAGCATGGAGGTGGAACATCATTTCTTTGGGGATGCTTTCTGCAAAGGACAGGACGACTGCACCGTATTGAGGGGAGATGGATGGGGCCATGTATCGCGAGATCTTGGCCAAACAACCTCCTTCCCTCAGTGAAGGCATTGAAGATGGGTCGGTGGGACTGGGTCTTTCCGCATGACACGAACCGAAGCACACAGCCATGGCGAATAAGAGTGGCTCCGTAAGGAAGCAATCTCAAGGTCTGAGTGGCATAGGCCAGTCTCCGACCTGAACCCAACTAGAAATTTTAGGAGGGAGCTGAAAGTCCGTAATTGCCAGCGACAGCCCCGAAACCTGAAGATCTGAGAAGATCTGTTAGGGAGGAGTGGGCCAAAATCCCTGTGCAGTGTGTGCAAACCTACAGAACTACAGGAACGTATGATCTCTGTAATTGCAAACAAAGGTTTTCTGTACCCAAATATTAAAGTTCTGTTTCTATTATCAAATACTTATGTTCTGCATAAAATGCAAATTAATTACTAAAAATCATCAATGTGATTTTCTGGATTTTTTTTTTCTAGATTCCGTCCTTCTTCATAGTTGAAGTGTACCTATGATAAAAATGGACAGACTCTACAGCTTTGTAACGTAGGAAAACCTGCAAAATCGCAGTGTATCAAATACTTTGTTCTCCCCACTGTATGCTGTGTGTGTTGTCGCTTACAATAATTAAGTTTATTTTTTTATTATTTTTATTTTTATTTCACCGTTATTTAACCGGTAGGCTAGTGAGAACAGTTCTCATTTAGAACTGCGACCTGGGCCAATAAAGCATAGCAGTGTGAACTACAACAACCAGAGTTACACATGGAGTAAACATAAACAAGTCAATAACACAGTAGGAAAAAAAAACAAAGGAGTCTACTATACATTGTGTGCAAAGGATGAGAGGTAGGCAATAAATAGGCCATAGGAGTTGAATAATTACAATTTAGCAGATTCACATGGAGGTTCGATAAATCATCAGATGTCATGTGCAAGTAAGAGATACTTGCGTGTGCAAAGGAGCAGGAAAGTAAATAAATAAAAAACAGTAGGGATGGCGGTAGGTATTTGGGTGGCGGTCATGGTTGTACAGGGAGTTTGCGTTGCGCTACATATTATACCAGGCAGGTGTGTGTGTGCGTGTTGTCGCTTACAATAATTATTCCAGGCAGGTGTGTGTGTTTGTTGTATCTGAATGTCATTGATGGTCCGGCTTTAGTCAGTGATGTTACAGCTGAGGGTTCATGTATTATTAGGATGTTCATAATGTAATGCAGGTAGAGGTATTCTTAGGCATGTGTTAGGAATATATAGTGACTTTATAGACAGGTAGAGGTTATTAACGTTAGAATAGATAGAGTGAACAGTGCTGATATAGGACAGGTAGAGTTCCAGTTGACGGATATATGGACAGTAGTTTGTGAGTGAGAAACAGATGATAGGACATTGAGCTTTTATGAGTGACATTAAGAGCCACTGAATGAGTTGGGGATTCGGTGTCATTTCTATGTGACAGAAGAGGTGATTCTGAGGAACCAGGATAGAGGTGTCATTAAAGTTGATGTTTGACAGTAGAGTGTATTCGAGGTTAACAGGAGATAGGAACATAAGGTTCATCTTCGTGATCGTGAACAGAATGATAGGGTTCATTTCTATGGAAGAGCATGATAATAGGAAGGATCTTATCTATGATGTGCCTACTTGAGACAGAGAATAGTGTGAATCATTATTTGGAGAGAATGGGTGTCATTTCTGATGTGAACAGAATGAAGTAGGGTGGACAATTTCTGATGTGACAATGATAGGGTGTCATTTCATGATTGTGACAGAATTAGAATAGCGTGTCTCATTTCTGATGTGAACAGAAATTGAATAGGCGTGTCATTTCTTATGTTGAACAGATAATAGGGTGTCATTTCTGTGTGAACGAGTAAAGAATAGGTGTCATTTCAGATGTGACAGAATAGGGTGTCATTATCTGAGGTGAACAGAATTGAATAGGGTTTGTCACTTTCTGACTGTGAACAGCAATAAATGAGGTGTCATTTCTGATGTGACAGATGAATCAGAGGTGTCATTTCCGATGTGCAACAGAATAGGCATAGCGTGTTCATTTTCGATGTGAAACAGTATATAGGGGTCATTTCTGGATGTGAACGAACTGAATAGGGTGTCATTTCTGATGTGAACATAATAAGAAATTAGGTTGAATCATTATTAAGATGTACGAACAGATAGGGTTCATTTCGATCGTGCAGAAACTAGAATAGGTGTGGCATTTTGACGATGTGAACAGAATGCTAGGGTGTATTTCAGATGTTGAACAAAAGTTTAGAATCAGGCGTGATCATTATAAGATGTGAACGAGATAGGTTCCTTTTTGATGTGGAACACAAGAATAGAATAGAGGTAGTCATGTTAAGATCTGAACAGGAATAGGGTGTCATTTTTCTTGAATGTGAAACAGAAATAGCAATGAGGGTTCATTTCGATGTGAACGAATAGATTTCTCAGATCTGCCACAGTGATGATAATAAGAAAGGAGACAGAGTAATGTTTTATTATGAGGTTATGGTGTACTGACAGGATCATTAGCTACAGACATCCTTACTAAACCTGCTAAAACCCTTTGAAACCCTAGTTATTCTGCATTGCCCACTCTCTCTCTCTCTAGTTATGTTTCTCTCGCTCCTCTTCCCTTCTCTCTCTCCTGCTCTGTCTCAATTACCTCTCACTCCTGTCTCTCTCTGTCTGTCATCTCTGTCTCATCACCTGCTCTCTCTCGGTCTGTCGTCTGGTCTGTCTCACTCCACGCTTGCTCTCTTCTCGTCAAGTTTCACTCACTCACTATCGACTCCTCTCTTCTCTCCTCTCTGTCTCTCTCTCTCTCTGTCTCTTCTCTCTTCTGTCTCTCTCTGTATCTATTGTCCATCTTTCCTCTGTCTCTCTCTCTGTCTCTCTCTCGCTCTTCTCTCTAGTCCTCTCTCGTCATCTTCTCTAGCTCTATTTCTAGATGAGAACCAATTGTAAAGAACCTGTGAGTCGGTATTGCTGGATCAATCTGTGTGTTTGATTTAATTGAGTGTGTGGGTGTGTGTGTGTGTGTTGTGTGTGTGTGTTTGTGTGTGTGGTGTGTGGTGGTGTTGTGTTGTGTGTGGTGTGTGTAGTGTGGTGTGGCTGTTTTTCTACATGTGGGCCTTCAGAATGTTATTCACACCCCTTGACTTAGCAGTCCACATGTTGTGTTACAGACTGAATTTCACAATAGATTAAATAAAGGTTTTTGGTCACTGGCCTACACAAAATACCCCTAATGTCAAAGTGGAATTGAGTTTTTCAAAAATAAAATAATAATTAATAGAAAAATGAAATCTGAAATGTGTTGAGTCAATAAGTATTCAACCCCTTTGTTATGGCAAGCCTAAATAAGTTCAGGAGTAACAATGTGCTTAACAAGTCACATAATAAGTTGCATGGACTCACTCTGTGTACAATAATAGTGCTTAACATGATTGTTGAATGACTACCTCATCCCTGTACCCCTCAGTCAAAGTAAGGTCCCTCAGTCGAAGTRAGGTCCCTCAGTCGAAATAAGGTCCCTGAGTCAAAGTAAGGTCCCTCAGTCGAAGCAATGATTCAACAGCAAAGACCAGGGAGGTTTTTCAACGCCTCGCAAAGAAGGGCACCTATTGGTAGATGGGTAAAAAAAAAAGCAGACATTGAATATCCATTTGAGCCTAGTGAAGTTATTAATTAAGCTCTGGATGGCGTATCAATACACCCAGTCACTACAAAGATACAGGCGGCCTTCCTAACTCAGTTAATGGAGAGGAAGGAAACTGCTCAGGGATTTCACCATGAGA
The DNA here is from genome assembly GCF_002910315.2 of Salvelinus sp. IW2-2015. Classification (NCBI taxonomy): domain Eukaryota; kingdom Metazoa; phylum Chordata; class Actinopteri; order Salmoniformes; family Salmonidae; genus Salvelinus; species Salvelinus sp. IW2-2015. Next base: position 106,006 of record NW_019943660.1, on the reverse strand, counting down.
CCAATGGTGACTTTAAAACAGTTTAATAGCTGTGATAGGAGAAAACTGAGGATGGATCAACAACATTGTAGTTACTCCACAATACGAACCTAAATGACAGAGTAAAAAGAAGGAAGCCTGTACAGAATAAAAGTTATTCCAAAACATGCATCCTGTTTGCAACAAGGCACGAARKAAATACTTCTAAAAATGTGGCAAAGCAATTATGTTTGGGGCAAATCCAACACACATTACTGATTACCACTCTTAATATTTTCAAGCATAGTGGTGGCTGAATCATGTTATGGGTATGATTGTAATCATTAAGGACTGGGGAGTTTTTCAGGATAAATAAATTAACAGAATGGATCTAAGCACAGGCAAAATCCTAGAGGAAAACCTGGTTCAGTCTGCTTTCCACCAGACACTGGGAGATGAATTCACCTTTCAGCAGGACAATAACCTAAAACACAAGGTCACATCTACACTGGAGTTAATTACTAAGAAGACAGTGAATGTTCCTGAGTGGCCTAGTTACAGTTATTACTTCAATCTATGGMAAGTTGTGAAAATGGCTGTCTAGCAATGATCAACAACCAATTTGACAGAGCTGGAAGAATCTTTAAAAGAATAATGGTAAAATAGCGGTATAATCCAGGTGTAGAGACTTACCCAGAAAGACTCACAGCTGTAATCACTCTTAGAGACTTACCCAGAAAGACTCACAGCTGTAATCACTCTTAGAGACTTACCCAGTTGTATCTGGAACAGGACTTTCCTATTACAACCGGTGTATTGGAAGACTTCTGTTACAACCCTGTATCTGACAGACTTCCTGTTCAAACCCTGTTCTGGACAGACTTCCTGTAAACCTGTTATCTGGCAGACTTCCTGTTATCAGACCCTGATATCTGGACAGCCCTTCCTGTGTACAACCCCTGTACTGGACAGACTTTTCCTGTAACACCCTGTATCTGGACAGACTTCGCTTTTACAACCCCGGTATCTGGACAGACTTTCTGTTAAACCCTGTATCTGCGACAGACTTTTCCTGTTAAACCCCTGTTATCTGGACAACTTCTTTACAACCCGGTCTCTGGACAGACTTCCTGTTACACAACCCCTGTATCTGGAAAGACTTCCTGTTACAACCTGTACTCTGGACAGGACTTCCTTTTCCATACCCTGTATCTGGACAGCTTCCTGTTACACCCCTGTATCTGGACAGACTTCTGTACAACCCTGTTATCTGGAGTAGACTTCCTGTTACAACCCGGTTCTGACAGACTTCCTGTTAAAACCCTGTATTTGGACAGACTTCCTGTACAACCCTGTGATCTGGACAGATCGTTCCGACCTGGTATCTGGACAGACTTCCTGTTACCAACCCCTGTAACTGACAGACTCCTGTTACAACCCTGGTATTGGACAGTACTTTCTGTTACAACCCTGTATCATGGACGACTCCTGTTTACAACCCTGTACTGACAAGACCTTCCTGTTACAACCCTGTATATGGCCAGACTTAGCTGGTAAAACCCCTGTATCTGGACGACTTCTGTAAACAACCCCTGTTATTTCTTGGACAGACTTCTGTTAAATCCGGGTCCTGGACAGATTCTGTTATAGTTCCTTGTATCGGAAGACTTCGTTATATCCTGTATCTTGGAAGACTTCTGTTTTTATAGGCCAGTATCTGGACAGACTTCTGTTTAGTCTGTATCTGGACCAGACTTCTGTTATAGCAGAGTATCTTGGTAAGCTCATCTGTGTGCAAGGCTTTAGTCAGGAGGCTAACACAGGTTCAAACCCGGTCAGTTACACATGGTGATTAGTTTACTCA
>NW_019943660.1:97122-100316 GCF_002910315.2 Salvelinus sp. IW2-2015 | reverse complement strand
GGAAGACTTCGCACCACGCGGCTGTAATCACTCTTAGAGACTTACCCAGAAAGACTCAGGCAAGCTGTAATCGCGCTGCCAAGGTGATTCTTACATGTATTGACTCAGGAGTGTGGAATACTTATGTAAATGAGATATTTCTGTATTTCATTTTCAATACATTTGCTAACATTTATAAATTATGTTTTCACTTTGTCATGTATTGTATTGCGTGTAGATGGGTCAAGGGGTATGAATACTTCTGTGTGTGTGTGTGTGTGTGTGTGTGTGTGTGGTGTGTGTGTGTGTGGTGTGGTGGGTGTGGGTGGTGTGTGGTTGTACAGCTTCGGTTGTTGAGACAGAGACAGATGTTCCCTCTTCTCTCGGTTTATCTCTCTACTCATCTCCTTTCTCTCCTCCTTTCTCCTCTCTCTTTCCCTCTTTCCCCTGGGTCCCTCTATCATTCCCTCCTCCGCCCCTCTCTCTCTTTTCTCTAGTCCCTCTCTCTCAGCGTTCACAAAGGAATGTAGAGAGTTAGCAGTCAGAACATTGATTAAAACGCATGCGTTAGGCATCTCTGAGTCAGAGCAGTGATAGACATTATAGCCTGGAGTGGAAGATTGGGTTCTCTGCTTATTAAATCCTGCTTAAGTGGTTTTATGAAACCCTGTCTGTTTACTGCTTGTAAACAGTCCTTCCTTTCTCGCCCCTTTGGCTGAGAAAACACACACACACACCACACACACCACCCACAGCACACACACACACACACACACCACACCACACACACACAGCACACACACACACACACACACACACACACACACACACACACAACACACACACACACACACACACACACACACACACACACACACACCACACACAACACAAAGCAGAACGATTCCTTTTCATTGGTCCTGTTTCAGCGACCAGAGGTCAAGACAAAGTTGTTGTTGCCACACAAACAAATGAAACAAAGTCGTCCCGTGTGTAAACGTGTCTTGTTGGACCAGGTAAAAACTGTAATCACTGGCATGTCACCAATTAGTGTGCCCTTTGTTCCCTCAAAAGCTAGAAAACAGCGTCTGATTGGCCGAACCCTCTATCTCAACCAGTGAACGAACCACACACACACAGATGAGATCTGTTACCATGCCGATCAAGTACTGCTATCCAGCAGGGGTTGCACACAGGAGGGGGGGGGGGGGGGGGGATCCTGGTAAGCTCATCTGTGTGCCAAGGCTTTAGTTCAGGAGGCTAGACACAGGTTCAACCCGGTCAGTTTTACACATGTGGATTCACTTACGTCAGTGTTTGTCTGAAGGTGTTATCCTCTCTCTCTGGTGTTCTACCTAGTGCTGAATGTGTTATCGTCCTTTTTTGCTACGTGAAGCTGTGTTATCTCTCTGCTGTGTTCTACTGAACTGGAATGTGGTTATCTCTCTCTCGTGTGTTCTACTGATCTGAAGGTGTTATCTCTGTCTCCTCGTGTGTTGCTACTGATCTGAAGGTGTTATCTCTCTGCTCTCTGTGCTTCTACTGGATCTCTGAAGGTGTTAATCGCTCTCTGTGTTCTGCTGTTCTGAAGGTGGTTATCTCTCCTCTTCTTCTTGTGTTCTGCTGTTCTGAAGGTGGTTATCTCTGCTCCTCTCTGTGTTCTACTGACTGAAGGTGTTATCTCTCTCTCCGTGTTCTACTGATCTGAAGGTGTCATTATCTCTGCTCTCCTTCTCCTTCTCTGTGTTCTAATGATGCTAAGGCTGGCTAATCTTTCTCTCTGTCGTTTCCCTGTTCTTGAAGGTGTTTATCTGTGTGTCTGTGTAAGCCTCTACATTGGCCCCAGAGTCTGGCTGTGCTTGTAACTGGCGACCAAATACAGGTAGGCTCCTCGGCCTCTTGGACCATAGCTAACACGACCCAGACGACAGGTTTTTAGTGCAAGACTTATAAAGATGCTGAACAAAGTTTATGTTCTGTGATGTTTTAGACAGTAGCAGTCCGGGCTAAGTCAGGGCTGCCAGATGAGTTCACCAGTGCGTGTGTGCTGAGTTACTAAACGACAGCCCAGCTTTGTTCCAGGTGGTTATAGACCTTCTAAAACCTACCTGGTTACTATGGTTACCTATAGCTCTAGGTGCGTGTGTGGGACGTTTACAAAACATATAAACACACACACAACACGTCAATATACTTCTCGTTTACGTCCACGTGTTTGTCTGAAGGTGTTATCTCTCTCTCTGTGTTCTACTATTCTGAATGTGTTATCTCTCTCTCTGTGTTCTACTGATCTGAAGGTGTTATCTCTCTCTGTGTTCTACTGATCTGAATGTGTTATCTCTCTCTCTGTGTTCTACTGATCTGAAGGTGTTATCTCTCTCTCTGTGTTCTACTGATCTGAATGTGTTATCTCTCTCTCTGTGTTCTACTGATCTGAAGGTGTTATCGCTCTCTGTGTTCTGCTGTTCTGAAGGTGTTATCTCTCTCTCTCTCTGTGTTCTGCTGTTCTGAAGGTGTTATCTCTCTCTCTCTGTGTTCTACTGATCTGAAGGTGTTATCTCTCTCTCTGTGTTCTACTGATCTGAAGGTGTTATCTCTCTCTCTCTCTCTCTGTGTTCTAATGATCTGAAGGTGGTATCTCTCTCTGTGTTTTCCTGTTCTGAAGGTGTTATCTGTGTGTTGTGTAACCTCTACTTGGCCTCAGGTCTGGGTGTGTAACTGCACCAATACAGGTAGGCTCTCGCTCTGACATAGCAACACACCTCAGACGACAGGTTAGTGCAGACTTAATCAGATATGACAAAGATGTTCTGTGATTTTAGAGTAGCAGTCCTGGCTAGTAGGCTGCAGATGAGTCACAGTGCTGCTGTTGACTAAAACGACAGCCAGCTTTTGTTCCAGTGGTTATGACTCTAACCTACCTGGTTACTATGGTTACCTATAGCTCTAGGTGTGTGTGGAGGTTTACAAAACATATAAAACACACACAAACACTATTACACACTCATCAGACAGCTAATTAGCATACTGTAGGCTGCAAACAACCCATTCACTTGTTCACCCAGTCATAATCATACTCTCTCATGAATGCACCCCCTCACCCAATCATAACCATACTCTCTCATGAATGCACTCATTCACCCAGTCATAATCATACTCTCTCATGAATGCACCCCCTCACCCAGTCATAACCATACTCTCTCATGAATGCACTC
>NW_019943660.1:91999-96128 GCF_002910315.2 Salvelinus sp. IW2-2015 | reverse complement strand
CCACAAAGTAGAACTGCACTGTTAGTCACACGTTGTCAACCCTCCATCTGGAGATGTTCTGGGTGTGCAGGCTTGGCCTTTTGATCCAGCCCTGAAACACACAAGTCTGCCTATCAAGGTCCTGTTGAGGAGTCGATGTTTAGGCTACAATGAGGCCTTCATGCCCACTAGCTATCCTGGAGGATGGTTGCCACCCTTGATATAAAATATTACAACATTACAACCAAATACTTTTGTCTTTATATAATTATTTCACCATTCAATAAATCAGGGATCAAATGGATAAGGTAGGCTACTGCAAAGCAAGGTACCTAACTAGACATGTTTATATATATAAGGCTCAAATATTCATGTTTCAGGGGAGATCTATGCACACAAGCCAATTAGACTATTCTTTGAATATTTTAACATTGTCGAAATTACATGGCTACGGTTTAATAGTGGGGACTCTATCCAGCTTTCCAACGCTGAAGATTTATTTAGGCTCTACAGTGCCAGTGGAAAGGCGACAACGATATTAATGCTTAGTTAGCTTTAGTTAAGTAGCGAGATAACTGCTGCAAGTTATGTTTTGAATTGTCCTGCTAGTTAGTCATTTTATCTGTCATTATTTTATACCTGCTGCTGAAATGTTGATGCTCTCTCATCTGGGAACGTCACACACGCAGCACACAGACACGCAGTAACACGTATGCGATAATGGCTGATATATATATATTTTTAAGTGATTTATAATATTTAAAAGTGTGCCTTTGTCACGCCCTGACCATAGAGAGCTGTTTATTCTCTATGTTGGTTAGGTCGGGGTGTGATTAAGGGTGGGTCATCTAGGGGAATTGTATATCTATGTTGGCCTGATATGGTTCCCAATCAGAGGCAGCTGTTTATCGTTGTCTCTGATTGGGGATCATGTTTAGGTAGCCATTTCCCCTTTGTGCTTTGTGGGATCTTGTCTATGTATAGTTGCCTGAGAGCATTATTCTAGCTTCACGTTTCGTTTTTGTTGTTTTTGTTGTTTTGTTCTTTGAAGTTTTCTATTCCTAAATAAAGGATTGAAACATACCACGCTGCATCTTGGTCTACTCCTTATGACWAACGTGACAGCCTTCATGAATTACATTAACAAAAAGTATTAAACTCATGTCCATGACTTGTCAGGACTTTACAAACCCTAATTTGGCAGTTTAGAACTGTGCATCATGCGCATTAAAACGGGTGCATTTTCAATCTCGAACAGTTTAGGGTCACGCACAGATTCACAGACAAGCGGTAAATAAACTTGAACAAAGCAGAATCAGGAAATGAATGCCCACTCTCAATCGCTATTCAACGCAGATCCAGCSCTTATTCCGCTTTGATCAACCGTTTCTGCGTGTCAAACTGGGCCGGCGATAGGCTACTTTGTTTTAATAGAGGAGTCAGTACGCAATTAGCTCCAAATTATAAATGGCGGTATGGCGCTCCGGACAGTTCCGGCCCGAATCAMGCACTGCACGTCATCAATGTCACTCTCTGTTACTATGAGTTCCTTCAGACGTGGTGGAAACACTGTGATCAAATGTAAACGCATATGTGTTAGTCTCAGACAGGTTTTTAGATAGGACTCAATAGCGTGATGTATAATTGTTATTCGTGAATATACAGTTGAAGTCGGAAGTTTACATACACCTTAGCCAAATACATTTAAACTGTTTTTCACAATTCCTGAAATTTAATCGTAGTAAATATTCCCTGTTTTAGGTCAGTTAGGAKCACCACTTTATTTTAAGAATGTAAAATGTCAGAATAATAGCAGAGAGAATKATTTATTTCAGCTTTTATTTCTTTCATCACATTCCCAGTGGGTCAGAAGTTTACATACACTCAATTAGTATTTGGTAGCATTGCCATTAAATTGTTTAACTTGGGTCAAATGCTTTGGGTAGCCTTCCACAAGCTTCCCACAATAAATTGGGTGAATTTTGGGCCCATTCCTCCTGACAGAGCTGGTGTAACTGAGGCAGGTTTGTAGACCTCCTTGCTCAGTTCTGCCCACAAATTTTCTATAGGATTGAGGTCAGGGCTTTGTGATGGCCACTCCAATACCTTGACTTTGTTGTCCTTAAGCCATTTTGCCACAACCTTTGGAAGTATGCTGTGGGTCATGTCCATTTGGAAGACCCATTTGCGACCAAGCTTTAAGCTTCCCTGACTGATGTAATTGATGTTGCTTTAATATATCCACAATACTTTCCATCCTCATGCAAGTTCATCCTATTTTTGTGAAGTGCCCCAGTCCCCTCCTGCAAGCAAAGCACCCCACAACCTGATGCTGCCACCCCCTGGTGCTTCCACGGTTGGGATGGTGTTCTTTCGCTTGCAAGGCCTCTCCCTTTTCCTCCTCCAAACATAACGATATGGCCAAAACAGTTCTATTTTTTGTTTCCATCCGACCCCAGAGGACCAATTTCTCCAAAAAGTCGATCTTTGTCCCCCATGTGCATGAGTTGAGTTCCCAACCTGAGTTTTTGAAAGGTAGGCCTTGAAATACAATCCACAGGTGACACCTCCATTGACTCAATGTTATGTCAAATTATCCTATTCAGAAGCTTCTAACGCCATGACAATTAATTTTCTGGAATTTCTCAAGCTGTTTTACAAGGCACAGTCCACTTAATGTTGTAAAACTTCTGACCCACTGGAATTGTGATACAGTGAATTATAAGTGAAATAATCTGTCTGTAAACAATTGTTGGAAAAATGACTTGTGTCCTGCACAAAATAGATGTCCTAACCAACATGCCAAAACTATAGTTTGTTAACAAGAAATTTGTGGAGTTGTTGAAAAACGAGTTTTAATGACTCCAACCTAAGTGTATGTAAACTTCTGACTTCAACTGTAGATGCTATAGGATAGGAATCCAGACTGGAATGATATTACCTATAATGATATTACCTGGAATGATATTACATATAATTATATTACCTGGAATGATATGACCTATAATTAAATTACCTATAATTATATTACTTATAGTACCTTGCAGCCTGACACACCTGTAAAACATGTTTACTCAGCACTACTATGGATGATCCTGTCTACACATCTCTATCTCTCTCTCTCTCAGCAAATGTATAAAAACAAAAAATCGGGAAATATCACATTTACATCAGTATTCAGACCCTTTACTCACTACTTTGTTGAAGCACCTTTGGCAGCGATTAAAGCCTAGAGTCTTCTTGGGTATGACGCTACAAGCTTGGCACACCTGTATTTAGGGAGTTTCTCCCATTATTCTCTGCAGATCCTCTCAAGCTCTGTCAGGTTTTTGGAAAACTCCAAGCGAGCTGTCATGTGCCTTTTACTGAGAAGTGGCTTCCGTCTGGCCACKACCATAAAGGCCTGATTGGTGAAGTCCTGCAGAGATTGTTGTCCTTCTGGAAGGTTCTCCCACCTCCACAGAGGAACTCTGGACCTCTGTCAGAGTGACCATCAGGTTCTTGGTCACCTCCCTGACCATGGCCCTTCTCCCCCGATTGCTCAGTTTGGCCGAGCGGCCAGCTCTAGGAAGAGTCTTGGTGGAGTCACCATTTAAGAATGATGGAGGTCACTGTGTTMTTGGGGACCTTCAATGCTGCAGAAATGTTTTGGTACCCTTCCCCAGATCTCTGCCTCAAAACAATTGTGTCTCGGAGTTCTACGGACAATTCCTTCGACATCATGGCTTGTTTTGCTCTGACATGCACTGTCAACAKTTGKACCTTWTATAGACAGGTGTGTACCTTTCCAAATCATGTCCAATCAATTSAATTTACTACAGGTGGACTCCAATCAAGTTGTAGAAACATCTYAAGGATGGTCAATGGAAACAGGATGTACCTGAGCTCAATTTCAAGTCTCATAGCCAATGGTCTGAATACTTATGTAAAAAGGTATTTCTGTTTTTTGTTTTTAATACATTTGCAAAAATTCTAAAAACCTGTTTTAGTTTTGTCATTATGGGGTATTGTGATGTCATTATGGGGTATTGTGATGTCATTATGGGGTRTTGTGTGTAAATTGATGAGGACATTTTTATTTTAATCAATTTCAGAATAAGGCTGTAATGTAACAAAATGTGGAAAAAGTCAAGGGGTCTGAATACTTTCC
>NW_019943660.1:86075-90954 GCF_002910315.2 Salvelinus sp. IW2-2015 | reverse complement strand
CCTGTACCCTAACCCCTGTAACCCTGCCTACCCCCAGTACCCTATAGCCCCTTAACCTACCCTTAGCCCCAACCCCTTTACCCTGTTACCCCTACCCCCTTATCCTAGCCTAACCCCTGTACCTAGCACCTACCCCTGTACCCAGCCCTTAACCCCTTTACCTAACCCCTTTACTCACCCTTTACCCCATCATGGCCCACAGTCCCAGAGTCGGACGTTCGGGACAACCCCCGTTGGACCTTAACTTCCTGGCCCCCCCACTACAGAGAAGATACCGTTCTCGCCATTTGATGCTTCGGTGGAACAGGAACCTACAGGTACAGTAGGAAGTGTGTTCTGGGAGCTGCGCGTGTGTTGTGTGTGTGTGTGGGTGTGTGCTGTTGTAAATAGTGTGTGGTGGCGGTGTGTTGCGTTGCGGTGCGTGCGATTGCTTGTGTGCGGTGATAACTCAGTGTGTGGCTGTGCGTTGTGTGCGTGCGTGCGTGCATGAATAACTCCAGTGTTGTGGTCGTGTGTGTGGTGTGTGATGTGTGTGGTGTGTGTGTGTGTGTGTGTGTTGTGTTGTGTGTGTGTTGACTGGCTGTTGTGTGTGTTGTTGCGTGATGATAACTCAGTTCACATTGTGTGCTGTGTGTGCGTGCGTGGTGACGTTGATAACGCTCCAGTGTGTGCTCTTCTTGCCAGGGTTTACTATTGAGTTCCTTCAGACAGCAGACGTGGTGGACTTCCTTTGTCAACCGGATGATCGAACACATCCAAGAACACCATCCAGACCCCACCACAGGCGCCGGACCTCGCAATCGTACACAGAGAACTTCTTATCATGATGGGTTTAGCGTGCTTATTATCATCCATACTGTTATTTGAAATGACAAAGGGACTTCTGAAAGGACTTGATACTGTATTATTGAAATGACAAGGACTTCTGAAGACTGATACTGTCTGTTGAAATGAGAAGAAGAAGGACTTCTGAAAAGTCTGAGCTACTGTGAAGATGTCCTATTATAATGGTAGTGTTCACCTCATCTCTACGAGTCCTGACTATGAAAATGATTCATTCATTATGTTCACTTAAAATAGAGCGTGGAGGCATTGTATAATATCGTATATATATATATATGTTTTCTTGTTGTCATAGTCTGTAAATATAGTTCACTAACCAGTCGCTTATGTTTTCCCCAGGCAGCGCAGCGGCCTCGTCGACACCTATGGCCGTTGCACTCTGAAGCACGGGCGGCCCCGGGGGTTGGACCGTGGCTGGCCCCCCTCCAGGGCGCACAGCTTCATCGGCCCCACAGAGGTGCACGACCCTGAGCAACCCCAGCGACCGACCATGCCCAGCATTCCAAGGAGCAGGCCAGGGAGGCTCATTCAAGGAACGCACAAGCATTGTAAGGAGAGGGCTGTTACACACACACACACAACAAGCTGTTCAGGTCTATGTGGTGTAAGTGAAAGTGCTATCCCAGCAGTGAGGGTTATGAGTCTAATTGACAGATCTGTATTCTCAGAGGCCAGGCCTTCTCAGCCTAATGCTCCCAAACAACACACCCTCCATCCCGATAGCTATTCCCATCCCACGAAAATCTCTCTTCTTTTTTATCAGGGCTTATCTCATCACTATCGCTCAGACAGAGATCCAGTGTTGCATATTAGAACGCATGATAAGTGATTATCTGTCAAGTAGAAATATGGACGGTGTTGTCATTAAAGTCTGTTCAGGTCAGTCAGTCAGTTCAGTCATCAGTCAAGTCTGTCTGTCTGTTCTGTCTGTCTGTCTGTCTGTCTGTCTGTCTGTCTGATCTGTCTGTCAAGACAGACAGGATTGACAAACAGACTGACTGACAGACAGATTGGACTGACTGAAGACAGGGACAGATTGACTGATTGGACTGTCAGTCAGTCAATCTGTCTGTCAGTCAGTCTGTTTGTCATTCTAGTCTGTCTGACTCGACTGACTACAGACAGACAGATTGACTGATTGACTTGATTGGACTGATTGACTGACAACCAAACTGACTGAACTGGCTGACAGTCTGTCTGTCGTCTGTCAGCCAGTTCAGTCAGCCAGTCCAGGTCAGTTCAGTCAGTCAGTCAGGTACAGTCTGTCAGTCAGCCAGTTAGCAGCCAGCCAGTCAGCTTAGCCAGTCAGCCAGTTAGGTCAGACAGTCAGTCTTGTCAGTCAGCCAGTCAGTCAGCCAGTTAGTCAGCCAGCCAGTCAGCTAGCCACTCAGTCAGTCAAGGTCGGTCTGTCTGTCTGTCTCTCAGTCTGTCAGGTCAGTCGGTCGGTCGCGGTCGGTCTGTCAGTCTATTGTCTGTCTTCAGCCAGTCCCTTGTACAGTCGGTCGGTCTGTTCTGTCAGTCTATTTGTTCTGTCTGTCAGTCCAGTCCAGCCAGTCATCCTCCCCCCACCCCCCATGTCAGTCGGTCGTCTGCTCTGTCAGTCTATTTGTCTGTCTGTCAGCCAGTCAGCCTTGTCAGCCGGTCGGTCTTCCTGTCAGTCTATTCTCAGCCAGTCAGGGTGCGCCAGTTAGTCAGCCAGCCAGCACGGCTAGCCACTCAGATCAGTCAGGCCGGTCTGTCTGTCTGGCAGTCTATTGTCTGTCTGGTCAGTCAGCCGGTCGGTCGATCAGGTCGGTCGTGTCAGTCATCAGTCAGTCAGTCAGTCAGTCAGGTCTCCCAGCTCTGCTTTGCTGTGCTCCACCACACCCTGTCCGCTGCAAGGTGAATGACTTGCTCTCAGCTCAACCTCCTATAGAAAAACAATTACATTTCAGTGTGTGTGGGTGTGTGTGTGTGTGGATGTTGTGTGTGTGTGTGTGTGTGTGTGTGTGTGATGTGTGTGTGTGTGGTGTGTGTGTGTGGTGTGTTGTGTGTGTGTGTTGTGTGTGTGTGTTGTCTAAAGGTCAAAAGTGGCCAAACCTGTTAGTCTGACTGACCACTCTCTCTCACGTGTTGCTCCCTTCTATCTGTGAGTTGAGCTAGTTGGTGTAAGCTAGTGTGTGTGAGCTAGTGGGGTGAGCTAGTGTGTGAGCTAGTGCTGTGTGAGCTAGTGGGTTGTGAGCAGTGTGCGTGAGCTAGTGGGTGTGAGTTAGTGGGTGTGAGCTAGTGGGGTGTGAGCTAGTGTGGTGAGCTAGTGGGTGTGAGCTAGTTGTGGTTGAGCTAGTGTGTGTGAGCTAGTGGGTGTGAGCTAATTGGTGTGACTAGTGTGTGTGAGCTAGTTGGTGTGAGCTTGTGTGTGTGAGCTAGTGTGTGTGAGCTAGTGTGCTGTGAGCTAGTGGGTTTGAGCTAGTGGGGTGGTGAGCTAGTGTTCGTGCTGAGCTAGTGTGTGTGAGCTAGTGTGTGTGAGCTAGTGTGTGTGAGCTAGTGTGTGTTGAAGCTTAGTGGGTGTGAGCTAGTGTGTGTGAGCTAGTGGGTGTGAGGCTAGTGGGTTGAGCTATGGGTGTGAGCTAGTGGGTTGAAGCTACGTGGGTGTGAAGCTAGGGGTGTGAGCTAGTGTGTGTTGAGCTAGTGGTGTGTGAGTAGGGGTGTGAGCTAGTGTGTGTGACGCTAGTGGGTGTGAGCTAGTGGTGTGAGCTAGTGGTGTGAAGCTAGATGGTGTGAGCTAGTGTGTGTGAGCTAGTGGTGTGAGCTAGTGTGTGTGAGCTAGTGTGTGTGAGCTAGTGGTTGAGCTAGTGGGGTTGTGAGCTAGTGGTTGTGAGCTGATGTGTGTGAGCTAGTGTGTGTGAAGCTACGTGGGTGTGAGCTAGTGTGTGGCTTAGTGGGTGTAGCAGTGTGTGTAAGCTAGTGTGTGTGATTCTAGTGGTGGTGAGCTAGTGTGTGTGAGCTAGTGGGTGTGAGCTAGTGGGTGTGAGCTAGTGTGTGTGAGCTAGTGGGTGTGAGCTAGTGTGTGTGAGCTAGTGTGTGTGAGCTAGTGGGTGTGAGCCAGTGTGTTCTATCTGTGAGTGTGAGCTAGTGTGTGTGAGCTAGTGTACAAGACTGTGTGATTCCATACAGTATTATAAAGGACAGGCAAAAGTTGCTTTTAAATGGTATCACACTTTCTGTATTTTTCATATACAACGTTGCTAAATAAACCTATACCTAATGCAGTGGAGGCTGGTGAGGGGAGGACGGCTCATAACAATGTCTGGAACGGAGCAAATGGAATGGCATCAAACACATGGAAACCATGGAAACCATCTGTTTGATGTATTTGATACCATTCCACCTATCCGCTCCAGCCATTACCACGAGCCCGTCCTCCCAAATTAAGGTGCCACCAACCTCCTGTGACTTCTGTTTTTAATTGGCTAATGTGATATTTCCATGTMTCTGATTGGGCTTTGCTAGGTGATTGCCGTGGTGATGGACATGTTTACAGACGTGGATCTGTTTGCTGACTTGCTGGATGCCACGGCGCGTAACGTCCCCGTCTACATCCTATTGGACGAACAGAACGCCCATCACTTCGTCTCCATGGTGTCTAACTGCAAGATCAACCTTGACCTTGTCCATGTGAGTCTCAATGTTTCCCCTAGTTGGAACTATTTTAGGCGGGGTGACTCACGTTTCCCCATAGAATCCCACGTTCCTGAAGACATTCTGGGTGTGCAGGAATGGCTGTAGTTATAATGGGTTTGACAACCTCTGCCTACAGTCTTAAAGACAGCATAGCAGTGTTTTTGTGTTGACTGGCAGCAGGCCACTGCCTCATAGTGGTGATGTAATGTATTTACCTACTGCGCTACGACATGACGTCTGACTGAGCCTGGTTACATAAATGTCAACAGAGCGGCTAAACTGGTTGTATTAGAACCCACTACAGAATAACACCGTTTATTAAAGACAACCCCTTGTGACTTCGATTAACGATTGTGAGTGTGTGTGTGTGTGTGTG
>NW_019943660.1:84092-84768 GCF_002910315.2 Salvelinus sp. IW2-2015 | reverse complement strand
GTGTGTGTGTGTGTGTGTTTTACAGATGATGCGTGTGCGGACTGTGTCGGGGATGACGTATTTCTGTCGGACAGGGATGTCGTTTAAAGGACAGGTGAAAGACCGCTTCCTATTGGCTGACTGCAGGGCCGTGCTCAGCGGAAACTACAGGTGCGCATTGAAATATAGAACAGATATCAGATACCTTTTAGTGTAGAAGCTAACGTGTCATTTCCTGTTTCCTGTAGTTTCATGTGGTCCTAYGAGAAGCTGCATCGCTGCATCGCTCATCTCTTCCTGGGAGAACTAGTCACCACCTTYGACGAGGAGTTCCGCATCCTGTTCGCCCAATCACAGCCTCTCACCGTAGACCACGCCCTAGTGCCCGTGTCCTCTGACAGCAGCAGCAGCAGTTACTACGGCAACCAGTTCGGGATGAAGGGGCCTCATCGACACCCTCGGGGTTTCCAACGACACACCCCAGAACTTACGGGCTTCCCCTTCGGAGGAGGAGAAACTGAACGTTCTGCATTGCGTAGGGATGACCTGTTCCGACATGCCATAGAATCCGGAGGAGGACTGAATCTTGGGACGTTTGCAGCGTCGCAGCAGTTCAGGATGCAGCAGTCCTTCCTGGAACAGGGCCGCTCCATGGTCTCCAGGTGGGATGGTGCACATAGATGTATTATTTAAAACT
>NW_019943660.1:80277-83409 GCF_002910315.2 Salvelinus sp. IW2-2015 | reverse complement strand
ATAGGATGCCAAAGTCAATCATGAAAGTCTACTTGCACCGTCTTCACATTTTGATGCCTTAAAAATKWAATCTAAAAATGTATTCAATGTTATATTTTTCTACAGATCTACACWACCTACTCTACATTTTCAAAGTGAATGAAAATTATAGAAAATGTTTCTAATTGAATATTAAAAAGTTTTTTTTCTTGATTGCTTATGTCTTCACACCCCAGAGTTCATACTTGGGAAGATTTAATTTAATCCCATGTAAAATGTTATTTTAAAGAGGTAAAATGTGAAAACTGTGCAAGGGGTGTATAGACTTTCACTAGCGACTGTAACTTAGTATATTAAAGTGTATGTTTCTACTGTTCCCATATGAAAGTGTTTGTGTTTSCKGTGKTCCCAGGCAGATGGAGATAAGKGCCAGTGACTATAAGGGTCAAAGCAACGCAGAGGGAACCCAGGAGAGCTACTCCTCTTCCAGACAGTACATGAAGCACAGAGTCATCAACAACCAGGAGGAGACAGAGCAGCACTACCACAGGTACTAGTTAGTYCCTTAGAGGACTGGCCACCSCTCATAGCCTGGTTCCTCTCTAGGTTTCTTCCTAGGTTTTGGCCTTTCTAGGGAGTTTTTCCTAGCCACCGTATTTCTACATCTGCATTGCTTGCTGTTTGGGGTTTTAGGCTGGGTTTCTGTACAGCACTTTGNTGCTGTTTGGGGTTTTAGGCTGGGTTTCTGTACAGCACTTTGAGATATCAGCTGATGTACGAAGGGCTATATAAATACATTTGATTTGATTTGAGTTCATTAGTTAGTTTGTTAGTTTGATAGTTAGTTCACTAGTTTGTCAGTTAGTTCGTTTATGTTGTCTTTGTCAGCTTGAATAAATATTGTTATCAAATCAGGGAAACTCTGGCCATAGTTATAATCTGTAATATGTAAATCATGTTATAATCTTTAATAAAATAATCTGTCATATGTAAATCCTTTTATAATCTTTAATAAAATAATCTGTGATATGTAAATCATTTTATAATCTTTAATAAAATAATCTGTGATATGTAAAGCATGTTGGGTTATGATGATGATGATGATGATGATGATGATGGTTCTGCTGCTACTCATGATGACAATGATGAAGATGTATGACTATTTCTGTATCCCAGGGAGCAGAGCCAGTCCAGCCACTACTACCAGGGTGGTGAGGGACCTGGGTTAATGCCGGGGCTGGGGCTAGGCTCAGGGCTAGGAGGACATGGGTCAGGACATGGGTCAGGCCATGGACGCTACGACAGACTGAGGAACAGACCAGCGCTGGACCAGTACTCTGACTCAGGCTACCCCCATGAGGAACCTCCTGGTCCAGAGGACTACGGCAGAGACTACCTCTCCTCTCAGGACCTGAAACACAACCCGGGACCACCACCGGCAGGGGGGAGGTACGTGGTATGGAGGGTCCACTGGACTGAAGAATGATAACTAATGTCTTTTCACTGTTGAATGTTCCCGCTGCAGTTATTTGATGAAGCGTTTAGTGACACRCACACAAACGTTAGTATTGTCTCAACCATATCAGTAGAAATGTGGCTAAACTAAAGTAACCCCATCTCACCTCTCCAGGTACGGAGGTGGCAGCGACCACAAGAGGCCGACGGTGGGCCAGCCCTACGTCTGCCAGTCCTCCCCCACCCATCCCAACCCCYCAGAGAAGCAGCTGTTCCCYGTCCCAGCAGAGGCAGACCAGGACCCCAAAGTCAGACAGGGCCTCCGTAGCTGGAGGATCAACTCCTACCTCAGCACCCACGAAGACACAGGAGAGGAGGGGCTGGCACAACCTCTGGGCCCTGATGCTTTCCAAGACCCAGAGTCTGAGGGGAAACCATTCGCCAGTGAGGGGTCTGTATCCCGCTTTGAAGCGAGAGAGCCTCCGGATGTCCCCTCCAAGCCTAGACCGGATATCCGACCGTCACGGTACGGCAAGCCCTTCATGCCCGAGGGCACGAGAAAGGACGGGGCCGACAGCAGGACCAWAGAGCGGGAGAGAGCGAGAGAGAAAGACCGAGAGAGGGAGAGGGAGGTTGGGGGGARGGAGGTTGGGGTGGATGTGGAGATGCCATCGTCGAGGGAGACTTCGGGAGAGGTTGTGCTCTCCAAACACGAGTCGTTCCGGACACGGATCAACCCGATGCTCCAGAGGAGTTCCCGGCTGCGCTCCTCCCTCATCTTCTCCTCCTCCAAGACGGAGACCCACCTGGGAGGCCTGGGCATGAAGGTCTTTATTACCTTTCAAATCATCTCTGATTGTTTTTATTTTGTTTATTTCAAATTGTATTTTTTGTTTATTTTTTTGCGCATTGTATCGCTACCTTGCATAAAATGTATGTGCCATACAAATAAATCTTAATTTGATTTGATGCAGGTGGCCAATGAGGAGGATGAGGAATCCGACATGCTTCGCACCACCTCCATCGTCCAACAGATCCTGGAGAAGAGATTTACCCGGGAACCCTTCGAGTGGCGGAAGAAGGCAGAGGAGAACGAGAGAGAGAAGAAGAAGAAGGCAGAGGAGAACGAGAGAGAGAAGAAGAAGGAAGACGAAGGGAAAGAGGTTGGGTTGAAAGAGGCTGTGCCCCCCAAAGTCGCGCCAGCATCTGTAGATCCCCCCCAGCCGTTGAACATGAATGACCCTGCCAATAGACTGCAGTACTTCAAGGAGCTGGCTGCTAAGAGAAATGCATCCAAAGAGGCCGCGATGAAAGAACCACTTCAGAAGACACCAGACCTCTCAAACACGACTTCTTCCACCACCACCTCCTCCACCACCACATCTTCCCCCACCACCTCCTCCTCCTCCACCACCACCTACTCCACCACCACCTCTTCCCCCACCACCACCTCCTCCACCACCACCTCAGCCCCCAAACTCCCCTCGTTCTCTGTGACTGCTTCAGAGCCTGCCCCGATGAAACCACAAGTCCCAGCCATACTAGAGCGAACACGCAAACTGTCCATCACCTCAAGATTCAAAACCTTTGAGCCTTCTACTACCACAGTCCAGAGGAAAGACAGCAGCTCAGAGTCACAGAGGACAGACAGCAGCTCGGAGTCACAGAGGAAAGACAGCAGCTCTGAGTCACAGAGGA
>NW_019943660.1:78578-79995 GCF_002910315.2 Salvelinus sp. IW2-2015 | reverse complement strand
AGACAGCAGCTCTGAGTCACAGAGGAAAGACAGCAGCTCTGAGTCACAGAGGACAGACAGCAGCTCGGAGTCACAGAGGAAAGACAGCAGCTCTGAGTCACAGAGGACAGACAGCAGCTCTGAGTCACAGAGGACAGACAGCAGCTCGGAGTCACAGAGGAAAGACAAGGAGCCCAGTAAGACTCTGAAGCCTTTCTCTTCTCTGAAGCCTTTCTCTTCTCTGAGGCCGTTCAAGAGCTCCAACCCTCGCCGCGTCTCCTGTGACGTGGAAACGCTAACAACAGACGCCACGGACGCGGAGAAAAGCGAGCTGAAAAAATCTCGCTCCCAAAGCTTGTCCAGTATGTCTCGCGCTGAGTCCAAGGAGATAAAGAACCTGGGCTCCAACACCTCCCTCAACACCCTGGGAGGGGAGGGAAAGGCCGACACCAAGCCCCTAGACTTCCTCAAGAAGCAGACCCAAAGACTCAAAGGTATGTTGTACTGTCTGTCTGTCTGTCCGTCCGTCTGTCTGTCTGTCCGTCCATCTGTCACAGATTGTTACGTCCATGTTTGCTGGTATCTTTTATTTTTTAATTGCTGTGCTCATGATCTATAAAACAAATTCCCTTCAGAGCAATTAAGATTTGAATTGATTAATTMGTTAATTCGTTCATTCATTCATTCTTTAATACAAAGGCTTCCTGGCACCCAAGGACAAGAAGAGCTCTGTTGGTGCGACATCGGTTTCCAGCGGAGACAACAARACGATGAGAACTGTGGTGGAGAGCTCCGAGGAGTCTGGGGCCGCAGCTACACGCCTAGGCTCCTCTTCCGCTGCCGACGCTAAAGCCACAGACTACGTCACTTCCTCAGACAATCACAAAATGGCAGGTCCGTCTCGATACCAGACCTCCAGCGGCTCSGTTCTGTTCAGTAGCAACCTGAGAGATGACACCAAGGTCATCCTGGAACAGATTTCTGCCAACAGCCAGAAAAAACGTCTGGAGAGAGGAGGAGGAGAGGAGGCCGGAGGGGAGAAGGGGGTAGACATGGCAGGAGAGAAAGGAGGGTTGGAGAGGAATCCGTCGCTTGGGAGGAACCGCTTCCTACGGCCCCAGAGCAACCCTCAGGAGAGAGACAGCCTGCTGAAGAGGATGGAGAGCATGAGGAAGGAGAAGAAGGTCTACAGCCGTTTTGAGGTACTCTACTGTCATAGACAGGAGGTCTGAAGGGAGGAAGAGGAGGGGAGAGGGAGGCTATAGGGAGTGTAGAGAGGTGGAGGGGAGAGGGAGGCTATAGGGAGTGTAGAGAGGTGGAAGGAGTTGAGTTGAGGAGTTGATGTTGCTATTGAAAGATGTTACACAACATATTATTTAACATTTTTTACAGATAGTTTGATAAGGATTTGCAGAAGGGGGAGGATGAGAGAGTGGGG
>NW_019943660.1:64040-73732 GCF_002910315.2 Salvelinus sp. IW2-2015 | reverse complement strand
TGAGAAGAATATAAGAGAACTTATGCACGGGAATTAAGTGACATTTCTGTTGTAAATCGATGAGCATGCGATGAGGCTAGACCTATCATATCTACGGTATTGTATCTTATCTACCATCTCTATTTGCATAGGTAGACCGGAGTAAAGATTATGGCCTTGGGTTCAGAGGTTAATTTGAAAATGAAAGAATTGTGGTCAGCAACACTGCTTTTGGCCCACTCACCAATATATGGTTTATGAATGCTCAAACTGTCAACTTCTACTCTGTTGACATGCAACAACTTGCCTATCTGCATGTTGTGTTGTCATGGGAAGCACCTGTAGCCATCCAATGGAAAACCACGGTAGGTCAGGAGGGCAGGCTGAGATGCAACCATGGGATTGAGAACGCTGACTTCATCCGGTGGAGCCAGGGGGGGGGGGTTTACAGCTGGCCCGCTGGGACAGGGGGGGGTTACAGCTGGCCCGCTGGGACAGGGGCGACCTCCAACGTGTGAAACCACGTTACAATCTAACAAATGGAAGGGCCACCCTGATCATCAAATAATGTCACCGAGGAGGATGCTGGGAACTACACCTGTGAGCATACATCATACACCAGGATCCCTCCAATAGGGTGGAGGGAGGCATACATCATACACCAGGATCCTCCAATAGGGTGGAGGGAGCATACATCATACACCAGGATCCCCCAATAGGGATGGAGGGAGGCATACATCATACACCAGGATCCCTCCAATAGGGTGGAGGGAGGCATACATCATACACCAGGATCCCTCCAATAGGGTGGAGGGAGAGATACATGTTGCATGGGTTTCTTCCTGCTCTTAAGTCATCACCACTCTTGGAAAGAAATATGGTGAAAAACCGGTGCTTTAATTGTATGGGGAGAAGTGTACGAGTAGCACTCTTTGGAAGAATTAAGAAAATTAAGATGCATTATCTGTCACGCCCTGACCTTAGTTCCTTTGTTATGTCTCTATTTTGGTTTGGTCAGGGCGTGAGTTGGGGTGGGAATTCTATGTTTTTGTTCTATGTTTTATATTTCTRTGTGTTTGGCCGAGTGTGGTTCTCAATCAGAGGCAGCTGTCTATCGTTGTCTCTGATTGAGAACCATACTTAGGTATCCTCATCCCACCTGTGTTTTGTGGGTAGTTGTTTTCTGTTGTGTGTCTGCACCAGCCAGAACTGTTTCGGTCGTTCTCTTTGTTATTTCTGTGTTCATTTAATAAATATGGACACGTAATACGCTGCACCTTGGTCCTCTCCTTCCAACAGCCGTTACATTATCAAAACCTTTTCAAATTAAATAATTGGCTAAATGACGTGGTAAAAATTGGTATACTGAAATAAGATGGTAATGAACTACCTTACTAATTATAATGTGATTGCCATTATCTTAGAATGACATATTTCTTATGCCATACTGATATTAATGTCATACACATGTTTTAAGATATTTCCATTGTTGTTCAGATGAATGTCTACCTGACTCAGGCAGCACAGTTCATGGTTCTCTATTCACTGGTAAGATTCTGACCTCACTCTCTACACTAGATAGAGGCCCACAATGGAAACAACTCTATTTTTTGTATATCTATCTGTTGCCTACATGTCTATTTTCTGACAGAAAAAAAGCTTGGTAAGATTTAGACAAGGGAAATAAGTGGGCAGAATCAATATTTGTTTTTTAAATAAAAACAAACTTTAGAAAGGGGGTGTTTTGCCCCACTATCGGGGGGTGGGGGTGACAAATCTGTGAAAAAATAACAATTATAAAATCATTTTTCTTTCATCTCTCTGTGTTTTTATAATTTTCTGTTAATTCACAAGCGGCTGAATCTCACTGGTGAAATGATCAGAGCGAGGGAAACAGCTCCCCTCTTTCTCAGTATGTGATGCCCATTTATCTGATGCTGTCTGAACCAAAAGAGTATAACCTGTTGCCGCCGTAGCATTTGATTGATTGATGCTAGCAAGCATTTTGCCTAATCATTTTTGGTTTTAAGAATTAGCCAATAAGCATTGAGCTGAGCTCAACTGTGGGTTGTCCTGGCGTCGCAATACACACCCCCAAGGGAGGCCAATTTGGCTTTGGCTTCACACCAATCAAATAACATCGTAAGCGAAAAGTCATAATTGTAAGAAAAACGTGTCAGTTTCTCGTCTGCTTGTGTTGATGTCGTGCAGTAGCTAGCTTGCTAAATCGTCCCTTTCCTAAGCCATGGATGGAAATTTGGGCTTGTGGTTTTGACTTAATTCTCTGTACAGGCCAATGATTATCATAGTGATTCTGATCTAACCACACATTATTATATTGTGCCCCTGGCCTGAGACGATTGAAGTTCAATATGTAGCCTAGATGTAGCCTAGTAGCCTCACGTTAACTAGCTAGCTAACTTACCTGGTTCATTGTCGCCCATGCGAGGAAGTTAGGCTAGCAAGCATTTTAGCTAGGTGGCCTGTGAAAATGAAAACTAACAGCATACAGAGCCATCGACCGTTTTGCCAACATGAAAGAGAGGAGGGTGGCATTGGCATTCAACTAGTCTACAAGTAGGCTGAGTCACCCCCTCAAAAAAATCTTACGCATGCACGCACACACACACACACACAACACACACACACACACACACACACACACACACACACACCACACACACACACACACACAACACACACACACACACACACACACACACACACACACACACACACACACACACACACACACACACACACAGAAATCAGTACCATGGACAGCCACATGATATTTAGCAACATTAATTGGACTGAATTGTTTTTGGTATCTTTAAGTTTGTTTTCAGCGTATTAAACTAAGTTTATATAGCCTAGTTGATTTGATGATGTTTATGTGTTGAAGTGTAAATGGTGCTGGAATAGCGGAGGCAGGGCTCCTGTTGTCTTTGTGCTGACTTGAGGTAACTCCGTGGGTCTGAATCACTATTTGTTTAGTAAAACTATCAAAAACATTAACTTGCTTGACCGTGCTGCAGGTCATTTAACTGTTTGTATATGCAATATTTGCTTTGTGGACTTCACCAGACAAACATCATGCCCCCTCCCCTGACAATCCCACCGACAGTGATTGATTGACAGGCCAAACTTTTAAAGGGATTGTTCACCCAAATTACAAAACGACACATTGGCTCTCGACAGCAAGAGCGAAAATAAAATAAATATTTTGAAAAACAAACATTGTGGAATTTCATATCTTGCAGTAAAACTGTAAATATGACATTAATATCAAGAGAAGACAAGTTTAATGGTACAAAAAGGTTATCATATAGGCCTAGGACTAGAAAATATCCAAAACAACTAACAATACACTGAATTTATACATTTTCAGTCATTTTAATTGTAAAGAAATGTCTTTCTACTCAATACCACAACAAATGTTACCAATCTGGGAGATAAAGCCGTTAAAGTATTCAATAATTTAGCTGTGTATTTCGGATGGAATCAAGGCATTAGAAGATGGATGGAATCAAGAACGCTAAAATAGAATTTGCTCTCTTCGGAACCCCCCAGCCCGGAACTCTTTTCCCATTTGGCTGACTACTCCATGTACTTACGGAAAACACTGCCCAAAGGAAGTAAAGCAGGCGACAAGCTTAGGTCTGCATATAGAGACCATTTTGTGTTTTCAAACATTGCTGCACGAGGGCGATGCGCGCAAATTGGTGGCAGAACAAGGGAGAGTTCTTATAGAACACCAGCAAAAAAAGACTATTTACATGTTGCTTATGAGTGCATTTCACACTACTTTTGGATTAGAATTGGATTTTAAGGCTCGTATGAATGTCTTGCTTAATATAATGTTTGTGTCATCATCGCAAATCAACTGCAAATCAACTTTTAAAAAAACACTTCAACCAGTGTAATGGCTCCCAAGTGGTGCAGTGGTCTGCATCTCAGTGCTGGAGGCGTCAATGGTTCGATCCGGGGCTGTATCACAACCGGCCGTGGTCGGGAGTCCCATAGGGCGGCGCACAATTGGCCCAGCGTCATCTGGGTTAGGGGACGGTTTGGCCGGGGTAGGCCGTCATTATAAAACAAGAATTTGTACTTAACTGACTTGTCTGGTTAAATAAAATGGCTCTTTGGCTAGCTTTAGCTACAGCCTATATCAATGAGAGTTAGCATTCTAGCTAACAAATACTGCACCCAAAATAGTTATTTTCCAAATATCACAACCAAATATAATCTTAGCGAGTGTTCAAGCACGAGTCAAAACATCATTGTAAGCGTATGAGAACCCCCCAAAATTATTTTGTTTGTAAGTAATAAAAACATAAATTTAGGCTATGTTGAATGGGCGCAGATGAAGATGGCTTTCTTATACCATACCCGCGCGTGCGCCATCCTGCGCAAATTGATTTTGTCGCCCCACACCAAACGCAATCACGAAACGCAGGTTGAAATATCAAAACAAACTCTGAACCAATTATATTAATTTGGGGACAGGTCGAAAATCATTAAACATTTATGGCAATTTAGCTAGCTAGCTTGCAGTTGCTAGTTAATTTGTCCTATTTAGCTAGCTTGCTGTTGCTAGCTAATTTGTCCTAGGATAAGAACGTTGAGTTGTTATTTTACCTGAAATCCACAAGGTCCTCTACTCCGACAATTAATCCAGACATAAACCGGTCAACCGAGTCGCTTCTAGTCATCTCTCTTCCAGTCATCTCTCTTCCTTCCAGGCTTTTTCTTCTTTGGACATTATATTGAGATTAGCGTCTAATAGTATTACCATCATGACTACTGACCTCAGTTCATCTTTCAATAAGCCACGTGGGTATAACCAATGAGGAGATGGCATGTGGGTATCTGCTTCTATAAACCAATGAGGAGATGGGAGAGGCAGGACTTGCAGAGCGTTCTGCGCCACAAATAGAAGCAACTTCAATTTTAGCACCTGGCAATTGTAAGAAATTGTATAAGATACTGGTAACTTGTTTTAACCACTTCTCAACATAAGCTATTCTTGGCACAACATGCACCCATCCCCACTACTTTGTCAGACCCACACACACATCCCCTCCCCCATGAATAGGGCCTGTGAAAACAAACGCACATGCAGGATGCCTTTGGATGTGAATAGGACAAAGAACTGTGTGAAAAGCCAATGGAATGTCGACATCAGGCCGAACAGGACTACCTACGACCCAGATCGACCAATCGGAAGGCCAGACGACAAGATCAACCTACTTTGCTTGTTGTCTATATAATCTGTATGTACTGCTTAGAGGGGCKCTCTTCTCCGACRATTTCATAAGAATCTGACAGAAAGGGGCCGTGCACGGCTTTGCCTAATATCTTTACACTTGAATAAACCTGCCTTATTATAAAATTATCCACCTCGTCCTATGTCTCCACTTGGTCTCCTGTCTCAAGTAAAACGAATTATCAACACAATGCAGACGCTAGTTGGCGCGCGGGAGCAGTGTGGGTGCAATGATTGAATAACATTTATGTTGAAACGCTTGCGCACGCGATGAGAGCGGTGTGGTCAGCATGTTACTGCCACCAAGAGTAGCGTGCATCTGTGCGTTATGTAAATGTGTCGTGTACTGGAAAAATATATATTCTACACAAAAATATATATAATAATAATAAAAAATATATAAATAAATAAGAACAAAAGATTAAAATATATATATAAATGTATAAAGAAAATCTGGATATTCCCCACAGGCTTCAAAGGGATGATTTCCACCATATATGGTTAAATAGAGGCGTTTCGAAATGCAAATTGCCTAGGTCGTGCACGAGCACTGAGGCTGAGAACAATTTGTATTTATCAATGTTTATCTCCTATCGGTGTACATATGACGCTCGTAGGATTGTTTGATAAATTACACTTTTTTTAATGTAATATTTTAGAATAGTTTCTACGCAATATTGATACATGAGTCCCCTGGTAAATATAATGGACAATCTGTGCTGAAGGGCTGGTCTTCAATCGGGCACAGTGACAGACTGCATACTACGTACGGACTGGGCTGTGGCGAAGAGAAAACAGACAGTCAGTTTCGTTTTCCAAATCTCAACGTCAGGGGAATACCAGCAGGACCATATAAAATATTCAGCTCACACCGGACAATATCATAACCACACAAACAGATAATTTGTTCTTCAACAGCATTTTGTTTTCATTTGTTCTCCGACATTGACGATCATGAGCACAGGTAGGCAGTGAATACTTTTAATGTACTTTCTTTTATCCTATTATGCAGATTTTTTTGGGACATATGATCTGTGATCTAGCTTGTTTGTTTATTTATTTATTTACATAAAGGAAGTAGGCCTATTTATATGCATTAATCAGGAAAGTTATTTAATAGCTAAGCTCTTGCTGCACTATCCGAACCAGTCCGGTCCTGTCTAAGTGCGTGTGTGTTGTTTGCGTACGTGCGCTTGTATGTTTGTCTATGTGTGTGTGCGTGCTTGTTATTGTGTGTGTGTGTGTGTGTGTGTGTGTGTAACCCAGACTGGACACCCACCCTGTGGTCAGAGTGTTTTGAGGAGATGTTGGATGAGGAGTTGGACAGCAGTGACCAGTGGGCCTTCCACTTCAACTATGGCCTGGCAGAAGCACTCACCGAGGAGGAGAGGAGGAGAGGATGGAGGGTGTACAGCCACTGTGCCAATGGACGGTAGGTATCTCTTTCTTATACTGTCATCGTCTTTATGCTTGTTATGTGTTGTGTATGCTTGTGGTTTCCCGACTCAGTTCCACATAGAGCTCACACTTTCAGACGATTGGCACTGCAGCACCAGTGGAAACTGACCACTCTAAAATGTACGGATAGACATGCTTTCATTCAAATGCTCTCTCTCTCTCTCTCTCCCCCTCTCTTCCTCTCTCTGTCCCCGTCTCTCTCTCCACCTCTCCTCTCTCCTCCTCTCTCTCTCCACCTCTCCCCTCTCCCCCTCCCCCTCTCCCATCTCCCCTCTCTCACCTCTCCCCTCCCCTCCACATCTCTCCCTCTCTCTCCCCTCTCTCCTCTCTGTCCCCTCTCTCTCTCACCTCCCCCTCCACATCTCTCCCTCTCTCTCCCCCTCTCTCCACCTCTCCCCCTCCCCCTCCACATCTCTCCCCTCTCTCCCCCTCTCTCCACCTCTTCCCCTCCCCCACATTCTTCCCTCTCTCTCCCCCTCTCTCCCCCTCTACCTCTCTCCCTCAGGTTCCAGTGTGGTGAGTGCTCTAAGACGTGGTGGTCGGCGCGGGTGGTGCTAGTGTTCCGGTACCGTCTGCGGGATACGACAGCCAGGGGGACCGTGCTGATGCGGCCGTACGGCCAGGCATGCAAACGCTGCCGGGAAGAGTTTGAACTCCCAGGTTTCTCCCAGGACGAGGTGGAGGAGGCACTGCTTGGATTGTTTGGAAAAATTAAGAAGAACTGCTACGACGAGGATGAGGAGGATGATGAGGAGGATGATGAGGAAGATGAGGAGGATGATGAGGAGGAGGATGATGAGGAGGATGATGAGGAAGAGGATGAGGAAGAGGAGGAGGAGGAGGAAGAAGAGGATGGGTCAGAGAAGGTGTCAAGGAGGCCCCATGAGAAAGCCCTGTGTGAAGCCTGCAGACTGGGCATCTGCTGTCAAGAGTAGAGAAAAAGAGAGAGTGTGTGTGTGTGTGTGTGTGTGTGTGTGTGTGACAGAGAGACAGTGGGGGGAACGTATATCCTAATGCTGTCTAGAATTGGTTGTAAAAATATTAAGAACAGCATTATCTGTGTTGTGCCTATGGACTCCATACAATCTTTATGTAGCCTAATGTAATGTACTATCGTTGGCCAATAGCAATGACCTAATATTTTATCCATAACTTACTTGTACTTTGGAGTTGTGTAGTAAACATGTATTATGTGTAATAAACATACAAAATGGGAAGACTTTCATGTGTTTCGAGTGTTTTTTATGTCAATGGTTTGGGCAAATTTGAGACAGAGTACACGGAGACGAGTACATTTATTGACCAATCAGGTGTAAGTGGCCAGAGACAGCTTGTGCTGCGCATGCGTATGATGCCTCTTCCTGGCAGCAATAACAACAGAAACAGCAGCATCTCGAATCATCACTCAGAATAACTGAGGTTGGAGAGAAAGAGAGGAGGATGGTGGGTAGTCGAGAAGGAAAATAATGAAATAACGGTATTCTGCCCGTGTGAATGTTTGGATGTCCGACTGGTGACCAAGTGAACCGATAGTGGTGTAAGTAGGAGATTGATAGCTAGCTAAGTAACGTTAGATTCTATCAGCTAGATGCTGTATCATTAGCTAGCTTGTTAGCTAACGTTAGCTGTTTTAGACAGTTGTAGCTAGATAGCTTTAATGATTTAACAACACTAAATTGAGAGGCCAACAACGATGTACTCTCTATGTATCTAGCTACCTAGCTCTTACCATTTAAACCATACAACAACAAAAAAATTGCCCCAAAATATAAACAGCCCTGGCATCAGCTTGAACCAGCCTGGCATCAGTTTGAACCAGCCTGGCATCAGCTTGAACCAGCCTGGCATCAGCTTGAACCAGCCTGGCATCAGTTTGAACCAGCCTGGCATCAGCTTGAACCAGGCCTGGGCATAGCTGTTGAACCAGCCCGCCATCGTTTTGAACAGCCCTGGCATTCAGTTTGAACCAAGCCCGGAATCAGCTTGAACCAGCCCGGCATCAGCTTGAACCAGCCCGGCATCAGTTTGAACCAGCCCGGCATCAGCTTGAACCAGCCCGGCATCAGCTTGAACCAGCCCGGCATCAGCTTGAACCAGCCCGGCATCAGTTTGAACCAGCCTGGCATCACATATAGATATTCACGTCAGCCAGTTCTGTAGCAGAACGGTGGTGGGTAACTAACTAATTAGCCATGTAGCTAGCTAGCGATGACCAACGCCATATAGACAGAAATACACGGCTCTGGCTATGATTATAATTCTTAGTTAGTCACTAGCTAACAAGTGATAGAGTCTGTCCATGCTAGCCTGTTGAAAGAGCCAGAGACCAAGGAATAAAGCAATTAGCCAGGCTAGACTACATGGGGGAGTGGAGTTTAGTCCGCTTACATGGTGTGTTGCCTGGACACAACCATATACAGAGTCAGACAGGGTGTTTTTTTTAGCTAGCTAGCTAACCCTTATGTTGAGTCTGATCCTTAAACCTCAACCCTGAAGAAGGCACTGCGTTGCCGAAACGTTGGTTGCTATACCCATTCAACTTTTGGGAGCATAGTTAGAGTGTGTGACTTTCCATATTTCTTTATAGAGTCTGACACTTAGCACACTGTGTATTGTTCTTGGGATTTCATCCATGGTGTGAAAATTGAAGTAGCTACATGTGTTGGGCCAACTTCACCATGATAAGCTTATGAACACTGTGTTATAAATGCTATGTTATGAACACTTATAAGCTATGTGTTGTAAACACACCATGTCACCAAAGCAAGTGGTTGTTATGGTGGATCACTTTTGGTAAACTGTGATTTGTTTTGAATCCATGTCAGGATGATATAACGCTGTTGACATGAGAAGAGGAGAGGGAGGTGAAGAGAAGGGGAGAGGGAGGTGAAGAGAAGGGGAGAGGGAGGTGAAGAGAATGGGAGAGGGAGGTGAAGAGAAGAGGAGAGGGAGGTGAAGAGAAGGGGAGAGGGAGGTGAAGAGAAGG
>NW_019943660.1:38152-63764 GCF_002910315.2 Salvelinus sp. IW2-2015 | reverse complement strand
GAAGAGAAGGGGAGAGGGAGGTGAAGAGAAGGGGAGAGGGAGGTGAAGAGAAGAGGAGAGGGAGGTGAAGAGAAGGGGAGAGGGAGGTGAAGAGAACATCCTTGAGATGTTTCTACAACTTGATTGGAGTCCACCTGTGGTAAATTCAATTGATTGGACATGATTTGGAAAGGCACTAACCTGTCTATATAAGGTCCCACAGTTGACAGTGCATGTCAGAGCAAAAACCAAGCCATGAGGACAAAGGAATTGTCCGTAGAGCTCCGAGACAGGATTGTGTGGAGAAACAGATCTGGGGAAGGGTACCAAAAAATGTCTGCAGCATTGAAGGTCCCCAAGAACACAGTGGCCTCCATCATTCTTAAATGGAAGACGTTTTAGAACCACCAAGACTCTTCCTAGAGCTGGCCGCCGGGCCAAACTGAGCAATCGGGGGAGAAGGGCCTTGGTGACCAAGAACCCGATGGTCACTCTGACAGAACTCCAGAGTTCCTCTGTGGAGATGGGATAACCTTCCAGAAGGAAAACCATCTCTGCAGCACTCCACCAATCTGCAGCACTTCACCAATCAGGCATTTATGGTAGAGTGGCCAGACGGAAGCCATTCCTCAGCAAGGCACATGATAGCCCGCTTGGAGTTTGCCAAAAGGCACCTAAAGACTCAGACCATGAGAAACAAGATTCTCTGGTCTGATGAAACCAAGGTTGAACTCTTTTGCCAGAATGCCAAGCTTCACGTCTGGAGGAAACCTGGCACCATCCCTACGGTGAAGCATGGTGGTGGCAGCATCATGCTGTGGGGATGTTTTTCAGCGCAGGGACTGGGAGTCAGGATCGAGGGAAAGATGAACGGAACAAAGTACAGAGAGATCCTTGATGCAAATCTGCTCCAGAGCGCTCAGGACCTCAGACTGGGGTAAAGGTTCACCTTCCAACAGGACAACGACCCTAATCACACAGCCAAGACAACACAGGAGTGGGTTTGGGACAAGTCTCTGAATGTCCTTGAGTGGCCAAGCCAGAGCTCAGACATGAACCCGATCGAACATCTCTGGAGACCTGAAAATAGCTGTGCAGCGACGCTCCCCATCCAACCTGACAGAGCTTGAGAGGATCTGCAGAGAAGAACGGGAGAAACTCCCTAAATACAGGTGTGCCAAGCTTGTAGCGTCATACCCAACAAGACTCAAGGCTGTAATCGCTGCCAAAGGTGCTTCAACAAAGTACTGAGTAAAGGGTCTGAATACTTATGTAAATATGATATTTCAGTCATTCAAGGGTTTTTCTTTATTTTTACTATTTTCTACATTGTAAAATAGTAGTGAAGACATCAAGTAGGAAATAACACATGGAATCATGTAGTAATCAAAAAAGTGTTAAACAAATCAAAATACATTTTATATTTTATATTCTCCAAAGTAGCCACCCTTTGCCTTGATAGCAGCTTTGTACACTCTTGGCATTCTTACAACCAGCTTCACCTGGAATGTTTTTCCAACCGTCTTGAAGGCGTTCCCACATATGCAGTCCAACTCATCCCAAACCATCTCAATTGGGTTGAGGTCAGGTGATTGTGGAGGCCAGGTCATCTGATGCAGCACTCCATCACTCTCCTTGATCAAATAGCCCTTACACAGCCTGGAGGTGTGTTGGATCATTTGTCCTGTTGAAAAACAAATGATTGTCCCACTAAGCGCAAACCAGATGGGATGGCATATCGCTGTAGAATTCTGTGGTAGCCATGCTGGTTAAGTTTGCCTTG
Organism: Salvelinus sp. IW2-2015; assembly: GCF_002910315.2. Lineage (NCBI taxonomy): Eukaryota > Metazoa > Chordata > Actinopteri > Salmoniformes > Salmonidae > Salvelinus > Salvelinus sp. IW2-2015. Next base: position 62,002 of record NW_019943660.1, on the reverse strand, counting down.
AATTATAAATAAATCACAGACAGTGTCACCAGCAAAGCACACCATCACGTCTCCTCCATGCTTCACGGTGGGAACCACACATGCTGAGATCATCCGTTCACCTACTCTGTGACTCAAAGACACAGCGGTTGGAACCAAAAATCACAAATTTGCACTCATCAGACCAAAGGACAGATTTCCACCTGTCTAATGTCCATTGCTCGTGTTTCTTGGCCCAAGCAAGTCTCTTCTTCTTATTGGTGTCCTTTGGTAGTGGTTTCTTTGCAGCAATTCGACCATGAAGCCCTGATTCACCCAGTCTCCTCTGAACAGTTGATGTTGAGATGTGTCCGTTACTTGAACTCTGTGAAGCATTTATTTGGGCTGCAATTTCTGAGGCTGGTAACTCTAATGAACTTATCCTCTGCAGCAGAGGTAACTCTGGGTCTTCCTTTCCTGTGGCGGTCCTCATGAGAGCCAGTTCCATCATAGCCYTTGATGATTTTTGCGACTGCACTTGAAGAAACTTTCAAAGTTCTTGAAATGTTCCGCACTGACTGACCTTCATGTCTTTAAGTAATGATGGACTGTCATTTCTCTTTGCTTATTTGAGCTGTTCTTGCCATAACATGGACCTGATATTTTACCAAATAGGGCCATCTTCTGTATACCACGCCTACCTTGTCACAACACAAGTGATTGGCTCAAACGCATTAAGAAGGAAAGAAAATCCACAAATTAACTTTAACAACCTGTTAATTGAAATGCATTCAAAATCAAATCAAATCAAATTTTATTTGTCACATACACATGGTTAGCAGATGTTAATGCGAGTGTAGCGAAATGCTTGTGCTTCTAGTTCCGACAATGCAGTAATAACCAACAAGTTCTAACCTAACAATTCCACAACTACTACCTTATACACACAAGTGTAAAGGGATAAAGAATATGTACATAAAGATATATGAATGAGTGATGGTACAGAACGGCATAGGCAAGATGCAGTAGATGGTATAGTGTACAGTCTATACATATGAGATGGATAATGTAGGGTATGTAACATAAAGTGGCATAGTTTAAAGTGGCTAGTGATACATGTATTACATAAAGATGGCAAGATGCAGTAGATGATATAGAGTACAGTATATACATATACATATGAGATGAGTAATGTAGGGTATGTAAACATTATATTAAGTGGCATTGTTTAAAGTGGCTAGTGATACATTTTTACATAATTTCCATCAATTCCCATTATTAAAGTGGCTGGAGTTGAGTCAGTATGCCACTAAATGGCCACTAAATGTTAGTGGTGGCTGTTTAACAGTCTGATGGCCTTGAGATAGAAGCTGTTTTTCAGTCTCTCGGTCCCTGCTTTGATGCACCTGTATGACCTCGCCTTCTGGATGATAGCGGGGTGAACAGGCAGTGGCTCGGGTGGTTGTTGTCCTTGATGTTCTTTATGGCCCTCCTGTGACATCGGGTGGTGTAGGTGTCCTGGAGGGCAGATAGTTTGCCCCCGGTGATGCGTTGTGCAGACCTCACTACCCTCTGGAGAGCCTTACGGTTGTGGGCGGAGCAGTTGCCGTACCAGGCGGTGATACAGCCTGACAGGATGCTCTCGATTGTGCATCTGTAGACGTTTGTGTAAGTTTCTCTTACTCTACAGTCTCTGTACACTTAGGTTGGAGTCATTAAAACTAGTTTTTCAACCACTCCACAAATGTCTTGTTAACAAACTATAGTTTTGGCAAGTCGGTTAGAACATCTACTTTGTGCATGACACAAGTAATTTTTCCAACAAATGTTTACAGACAGATTATTTCACTTATAATTCACTGTATCACAATTCCAGTGGGTCAGAAGTTTACATACATTAAGGTGACTGTGCTTTAAACAGCTTGGAAAATTCCAGAAAATTATGCATGGCTTTAGAAGCTTCTGATAGGCTAATTGACATAATTTGAGTCCAATTGGAGGTGTACCTGTGGATGTATTTCAAGGCCTACCTTCAAACTCAGTGCCTCTTTGCTTGACATCATGGGAAAATCAAAATAAATCAGCCAAGATTTATTCCCTGTGGAACTGGGTCCTAGACTTCCTGATGGGCCGACCCCAGGTGGTCCTCAACACGGGGGCCCCACAGGGGTGCGTGCTCAGTCCTCTCCTGTACTCCCTGTTCACCCATTACTGCGTGGCTATGCACGTCTCCAACTCAATCATCAAGTTTTCTGACAACACAGGTGGTACGCCTGATTACCAACAATGACAAGAGTCTACAGGGAGGAGGTTAGAGCCCTGGTGGAGTGGTGCCAGAAAAATTACCTCTCCCTCAATGTCAACAAAACGAAGGAGCTGATCGTGGCTTACAGGAGACAGCAGAGAGAGCACCCCCCCCCCCATCCACATCGACAGGGCCGCAGTGAAGCTTCAAGTTCCTCTGTGTGCACATCACTGAGGACATGAAATGGTCCCTCCTACAGCTTGGAAAAGGCACAACAGCGCTTCTTCAACCTCAGGAGGCTGAAGATATTTGGCTTGGGCCCTTAAGTCCCTCACAAACCTCTTCAGATGAGAGCATTCTGTCGGTCTGTATCACAGCCTGGTACGGCGACTGCACCGCCCACAACCACAGGGCTCTTTAGAGGATGTGGCAGGCCAATGCATCACCGGGGCACGGTGCCTTCCCCTCCAGGACATCTACAGTACCTAGTGTCACAGGGAGGTCAAGAAGATCATCAAGGACCTCAGACACCCGAGCCACGACCTCTTCACCCCACTACCATCTAGAAAGAGGAGACAGTACAGGTGCATAAAAGCTGGGACAGCGAGACTGATAAACAGCTTCTATCTCCATCAGACTGTTAGACAGTCATCATTAACCGGCCACCTGGTACCCTGCCCTGCACCTTAGAGACTGATGCCCTATGTACATAGAGGCATTGAACACTAGTCACTTTAATCAAATCAAATCCAATTTTATTGGTTATATGCTTTGTAAACAACATGTGTAGACTAGCTGTGAAATGCTGACTTACAGGCCCTTCCCATCAATGCAGAGAGAAAAAAGAACAATTCTAGAAATATATATACACAAGGAGGAATAAAAACACAATGAGTAATGATAACTAGGCTATATACACGGGGTACCAGTAATGAGTCAATGAGTAATGATAACTAGGCTATATACACAGGGTACCAGTACAGNTGAGTCAATGAGTAATGATAACTAGGCTATATACACGGGGTACCAGTAATGAGTCAATGAGTAATGATAACTAGGCTATATACACGGGGTACCAGAGTTGAATTGTGGCTGATGATGGGTTTTGCATCTCCTCTCCTCCTCCCCCTCTTTGTTTTCATGAGGCAGCTGCAGAATACTGATATGGTCCATCACGGTGGGGACCCAAAGAGTCATTCCCCTCCTGACTCCCATGTCAGTTCCAGCGTGAAGGCCACAGATGAACTACGGCCGGCCCAGGAGGGAGAGGGTGATGCGGGGAGGGGACAGGCTGGCTCCCCCTGCCCCGTGGGCAGCCTGGGGGTTAAATGACCCAGCACTCTAGATCTGGAGTGTTGTGAGGGTGAGGAGTGTGTGGACACGGGGTGTGTGTCGGACCTGTCGCAGGACGCAGTGAACACACACACACACTCACACTGTGGAGATGACAATCTCACTCCCACTGAGAAGGACTCAAGCCTCACCCCCCAGCTAGTGGAGGACCAATCACCTGGGGAGTGGGAGGAGCAAGTTCACCTGGTGTGACAACAGATGGACAAATGACAGAGACAAGGAGGAAGAGATCGGGAGAGTGGGAGGTAATGATCATCAACAGTGACAGAGATGGAGAGAGAGAGAGAATGTTAAACAGATTTATCAGACTGAGAATGATTAACAGCATTATCAGACAGAGAATGTGACCCAGGTCTGATCAGGTCATATGACCCAGGTCTAATCAGGTCATGTGACCCAGGTCTGATCAGGTCATATGACCCAGGTCTAATCAGGTCATGTGACCCAGGTCTGATCAGGTCGTGTGACCCAGGTCTGATCAGGTTGTGTGACCCAGGTCTGATCAGGTCGTGTGACCCAGGTCTGATCAGGTCGTGTGACCCAGGTCTGATCAGGTCGTGTGACCCAGGTCTGATCAGGTCATGTGACCCAGGTCTGATCAGGTCATGTGACCCAGGTCTGATCAGGTCATGTGACCCAGGTCTGATCAGGTCATGTGACCCGAGTTGATCAGAGCAGCTGAGAGGTGTGTGTTTAAATACAATCGTGTACGAGTGATTTTAGTGATTTTATCTTTTATATCCATTCTGCTACTGATGGACTGACTATGTGGTATGCCTCAGCCTCAGCCTAAGACCAGGGCGAGTTGTTTTAGTTTATATTCAACCTTTAATTATCCACATCAGAACTACTGACACGGCTAATCTTTAGAAACTAAGTCCATGGCTGAGTTGATCAGTGTGCCTTTATTTTCAATCATTTTTATTGACGAACCCCTTTTTCCAAGCAACGTGCAAAGAATATTTATATTATTGTTTGGTTGTTTTTCACCTTTCATTGCTTCACAATGCTGGTCTAGGATCAGGTCCCCCCTGTCTCTTTAATCGAATTCATTATGACCTAAAAGGCTAAACTGATCCTAGATCAGCACTTCTTAAACGCTTGATACATACAGCCCCTGGTCTTTGACTAGGTACAGGACAGGAGGCTGTTCTTTGCATTGTGTTGGTGTAATAAAGACATTAGATCTGATAGAGACTGTAGCTAGGAGGATTATAATGTAGTCTACTTTATAGAGATGAATCTGCTGCATACAAGATTATAATATAAATTCTGAAATCATTTATTTAATTCTAATAAGCCATGTTGTGTTCTACTTAATAAAAGTAGTGATTGGATTTAGAAATCAAGCAGAAAAGGCAATCAAGGTTTAACTTCACTGTTGGGTGTAGGGCACTTTTCTAAAGTTTAGAGTGCAACCAGCCTAGTGGTTAAGAGCGTTAGGCCAGTAACCCGAAAGGTCGCTGGTTTGAATCCCCGAGCCGACCATGTGAAAAATATGTTGGTGCCCATGAGCAATGCATTTAAACCTAATTGCCTCTGTACGTTATAGAGATGGATTTAGAAATCAAGCAGAAAGATGGATTTAGAAAGATGGATTTAGAAATCTGCTAAATGACTCAAATGTAAATGTAACCATCGGAAGTAAATCAAAATGTTTTTGGTCACGTACACAGTTCAGCAGATGTTCTATCTGGTGCAGCGAAATGCTTTACGTTACTTTAGTACTGCAGTAGTGTAAAGTGGGGTATAACGTGATGCGCACAGATCATACAAACCATAACCTGGAACGGTGGAGTATGGATTTGGAAACTTTATATTTTTGTACGACACCATTGTTAAGATAATTGTTTGTTTATCGCAATTTTGTTCACGATAAGGTTTCTATTTAATTTTTTTCTTTGTTTGGTATTTTCTTGGTACTTTAACGTTTTGAGGCCAGTGGGGTTGTAACGCAGACGTCTGCTTTTTATATTACTGTAACCCTGGCGACCATAAACATTGGTGTTATTTGCGACTCCATAGACGATACTTGATACATTCCCATATTAAAGACAGCGACGTTCGATGTGTGGCCACGGAATGAAAGTATCAGACATACATTTACTCTCAATAAAATAAAATAAACACTGTAAAAAACTAAATGTCTTTCAATGTACTTTTATTTCATTGATGACGACTACATATGTTGTCACTATAGAACACTTGCTTCTTGTTACAGTATAAATGCTTTTAACATGAGAGTTGGACAACCTCATTAAACAAACAACATTGATTTAAGGTGCGCCAACATTTGCTCATACTATCAGTCTCGTCATACTTAAGCCTCAATCTTTACTGTCATGCATTTCTATCAACCACTAGAAGGCAATGTTCACCCATCTTTTCTTTTTGCATTTCCTGGTTCGGTCGAGTTTTTATGACGTCAGTGATCCTGCAAAGAAAACGTATTTCATACAACAGCGGCCTGTGATCCCACTTGTACGCTGTAATTTTTTTTTTGTCTTTGGTGGAGGATTTGTCTGTAATCCATCACCAACATGAAACTCGTACGGTAAGCATATTCTAAAAATCAATCTTTAGTCTTATGCTTCAATGCAAGGTGAAAAATATGGGGTTGAGTAGCTGGATTGATTTAGATTTAGAGCGCGAGCTTGTTCGCTGGATTCTGAGGCGGAAAGTAGTTAACGTTAGTTGATATGATTGCATGAGAGATATGCAAAAGCGACTAGCTAAATTATTCTTTGTTACAGTATATAACGAACGGGCTTTCAACCGCGAAAATAATATGCAACACGATCGTACAACTGCCGTTGAACTACCTGGCGACTTTCTATACGCCATTGTTATCGGCTAACCACTGATACGCTAACGTGCTATTAACGTTAGCTTGCTAACAGTAAGTTAGGAAACCACAGTGCAGGCAGGGCCCTGGGTGGTTTCCCCACCAACAATAGTTCATAACAATGTTGTGCTCTTGTCTAGTGTTCTGGTTGGTGTTTATCTTTCTCGTTTGTTTTGGACATTGCACACAGCAAACTAAGTAGCTACTTACCACTTGCTTCGTCCCGCAACGAGCCTACATTGTTTAGATTGATGGCTCGTTGCGGGAGCTTCCGTAGCCTGGCGTCCTTGATCAACCCAATCTAAACTACTCGGTTTCACCAAAATACTTACGATTCGTCGGGTTGAATGTGTCCTTAGCTATCAAATAAGCGTTTTAAACACGTTTTTAATCCAGGGTCTTCTATTTTCCGCCTGTAGAAGTGGGAGAACTTGGTACCCTACTGAGTGGTCTAGAATGGACTACAGGCGAAAAATAAGAGACCCTGGATAAAAACGTGTTTTTAAACCCGTTTTTGTCAAAACAATGGCTCGTGAAGTTAGTAAGAGATATATTCACAGCATGATGAGACAGCGTTTCATATAACATTGCCTCTACTCATAACCAAGCCGTTTTTTTCCCTCCTGTAGTTTTTTGATGAAACTCAGCCATGAGACTGTGACCATTGAGCTGAAGAATGGAACCCAGGTCCATGGAACTATCACGGGTATGGACCATGTGCCCTCATGTCTGGCTGAAAAATGGCTACACCTCCACTTAGGACTATTGAGATGCATCCAATGTAAACAAGGACAAAAGTCAAGTTTAGGGTGCTGTAGCTGCTCAGTCCAAACAATGTTTACTATTGTAGCCTGTTGTCGCAAGTGATGTTTTTATTAGGAAACTCCACGGTTAGATTAAAGTTGGCGCTTTTTTGTCAGACACCTATGAGTAGGGTAGGTGTGAATGAGAGTGCATTACCGTAACATTAACAATGGTCATTAACTGTGTGCCTCAGGTGTGGATGTGAGTATGAACACTCACCTGAAGGCGGTGAAGATGACTCTGAAGAACCGCGAGCCCACCCAGCTGGAGAGCCTCAGTATCCGTGGCAACAACATCAGATACTTCATCCTGCCGGACAGTCTGCCACTGGACACCCTGCTGGTCGACATTGAACCCAAGGTCAAGTCCAAGAAGAGAGAGGCTGGTGAGTATACAAGGAGACTGGGAGGAGGGGTGAGGCTGGTCAACATATCAGTGGAATATCGAAGGTTCCTGTCCTTGCCTCCCTCTGGCGATCAGAGGGAAATCGAGGAATACTTTTTAGATTCCACCTAAGTCAGTTCATTCCTGTTTCTCGAAAGCCAGTTCCACAGCATTTCTTTCATTGTTCTGTTCTAATCAGAGACTGAGTTAGACCTGGGACACCAGGTGTATAATGAATTGTCAGTTAGAAGAGAGACCCAGCAGGTTCCGGACCTCGTGGGATCAGAGTTTAGTTCCCCTGGTATAGCCTGTGAAGGCTTTTGTGCCAGCCCAGAACCAAAACCCAGCCCAGAACCAAAACCCAGCCCAGAGTTGGCTAGCCAAAGACTTTCAGGTGAATTCAGTCAGGTGTTTGGTCGTTTGGCTGTAACTGAAACCTGTACTCACTACAGCGGTTCAGGGCCATGAGCAAAGACCACGGCTGTTAAACCACTAGTTGAGACATGTTGTAACTAGTTCAAATCAAACTTTATTTATACAGCAAATTTCAGACATGGAATGCAACGTGGGAAAACTCATTTAAATAAAAGCTGAAACATTTACTACACCACAAACAAGAATGAAAAAAAACTAAAGAATGAAAAAACGAATGACTAAAAAGCACCCTAAGAAAAAGCAAAGCTACAAATATTTATTTTAAGCTCTTTTAAATATGTCCACAGTTTTGCCCCCCTTGGGTTCTCTGGTAGGCTATTCCAGAGGCTGGGGGCATAATGGGTACATGACTTAAAAGCATGTCAGACATGTACTGTGGTGCACAATTGTGGATTGTTTTAAAAACCAAGAGAAGAATCTTAAAATAAATTCTAAAACTCACAGGCAGCCAGTGCAGAGACGTTAAAACCGGTGTAATGTGTTTCTCTCCATCTGGTCTTGGTCAGTACCCTGCAGCATGCTGTGTTTTACAGTACAGAGACCTTTAAACCAGTGTAATGTGTTTCTCTCCATCTGGTCTTGGTCAGTACCCGTGCTGCAGCATGCTGTATGTTTTACAGTTGACCAATTGCTCTCAAATATAAAATATTTTGATTTGTTTAACACTTTTTTGGGGTTACTACATGATTCCATATGTGTTATTTCATAGTTTTGATGTCTTCACTATTATTCTACAATGTAGGATTACAAAAAATAAATCAAAACCCTTGAATGAGTAGGTGTACAAACCTTTGACTGGTACTGTGTGTATATAAACAGTGCCGGACCCAAAATCAAACCTTGTGGAACGTCTCATGTAACTCATGATTTTCTCTGAGTTACATTCACCAATGGTGGCCAAAAACACTACCTGTTAAATATATCCTAAACTAATTTAGAACTGGACCGGAGAGGCCAACCCACCTCTCCAGTCTGTCCAGAAGGACATCATGGTCAACAGTGTCAAATGCAGCACTTAAATCCAAGAGTTTGCCAGAGCTGTTTGGCATCTGTGTTGGCTCTAAGATCATTTCCTGCTTTAACTAAGGCTGTCTTTGTGCTGTGGTCGGCACGGGAACAAGATTTGATCATTTAAAAAAAAATGTCGTCACTTAAAAAAGAAGAAAAAAAGCTATTTGAACACCAATTTTTCCAGAATTCTGCTTAAGAATAGAAGGTTGGGCCTCCCGGGTGGCGCAGTGGTCTAGGGCACTGCATTGCAGTGCTAGCTACGCCACCAGAGTCTCTGGGTTCGCGCCCAGGCTCTGTCGCAACCGGCCGCGACCGGGAGGTCCGTGGGGCGACGCACAATTGGGCTAGCGTCGTCCGGGTTAGGGAGGGTTTGGCCGGTAGGGATATCCTTGTCTCATCGCGCTCCAGCGACTCCTGTGGCGGGCCGGGCGCAGTGCGCGCTAACCAAGGGGGCCAGGTGCACGGTGTTTCCTCCGACACATTGGTGCGGCTGACTTCCGGGTTGGAGGCGCGCTGTGTTAAGAAGCAGTGCGGCTTGGTTGGGTTGTGCTTCGGAGGACGCATGGCTTTCGACCTTCGTCTCTCCCGAGCCCGTACGGGAGTTGTAGCGATGGGACAAGATAGTAATTACTAGCGATTGGATACCACGAAAATTGGGGAGAAAAGGGGATAAAAAAAATTTTAAAAAGAAGGGGAAAAAAAGAATGGAAGGTTGGGGATTGGCTGAAGAATCTAGATTACTGTTCTTCAGAGGGGGTTTCACCATAGCAGTTTTTAGTGCAAAGTGACTGTGAACAGGGAGTGATTAACAATAGCTTGCACTTCAGATATGCAATGAAGAAACTGTTTTGAAGAAGATGGTGGGGGATAGGATCAACGGCAGGTCATCGTGACTAGGTTGAGTAATTGGGGTGATGTAAGGTGGCCAACCTTCCTCCTGAAGGGCTTCTGGGTATTGAGACATTTTTAAGTCTAACCACAGCAGCCATACTCAAAGTTGGAGGCTGTGAACCATTTTATACCCACACTGGTTAGAGGTTCTATCAAGCCACAGCAGTTCTGAGTTAGGGTTAGGTGAGTTGAATAGTATCTGTATAGGACTGTCCTAGACACACACAAAAATCTTGATTGACCAAGAGTCGTCTGTTCTTTTAGACGATAAATTGTTTTTTAAAAATCTCAACTTATTTGTCCATTTATACACATCCTATGTGTTTTAAATCAATTCAACTATATGCACTAAGCTTGTCTGGTGCTTTTTAATGGAAATATCACATAAGTATTCAGACCCTTTACTCAGTACTTTGTTGAAGCACCGTTGGCAGCGATTACAGCCTCGAGTCTTGTTGGGTATGACGCTACAAGCTTGACACACCTGTATTTGGGGAGTTTCTCCCGTTCTTCTCTGCAGATCCTCTCAAGCTCTGTCAGGTTGGATGGGGAGCGTCGCTGCACAGCTATTATTTTCAGGTCTCCAGAGATGTTCGATCGGGTTCATGTCTGAGCTCTGGCTTGGCCACTCAAGGACATTCAGAGACTTGTCCCAAAGCCACTCCTGCGTTGTCTTGGCTGTGTGATTAGGGTCGTTGTCCTGTTGGAAGGTGAACCTTCGCCCCAGTCTGAGGTCCTGAGTGCTTTGGAGCAGGTTTTCATCAAGGATCTCTCTGTACTTTGCTCCGTTCATCTTTCCCTCGATCCTGACTAGTCTCCCATTCCCTGCGCTGAAAAACATTCCCACAGCATGATGCTGCCACCACCATGCTTCACCGTTGGGGTGGTGCCAGGTTTCCTCCAGATGTGACGCTTGGCATTCTGGCAAAAGAGTTCAGTCTTGGTTTCATCAGACCAGAGAATCTTGTTTCTCATGATCTGAGAGTCTTTAGGTGGCTTTCGGCAAACTCCACGCGGGCTAACGTGCTTTTTACTAAGGAGTGGCTTCCGTCTGGCCACTCTACCATAAATGCCTGATTGGTGGAGTGCTGCAGAAATGGTTGTCCTTCTGGAAGGTTCTCTCATCTCCACAGAGGAACTTTAGCTCTCTGTCAGTGACCATTGGGTTTTTGGTCACCTCCCTGACCAAGGCCCTTCTGCCCCGATTGCTCAGTTTGGCCTGGCGGCCAGATCTAGGAAGTCTTGGTAGTTCCAAACTTCTTCTATTTAACAATGATGGCCACTGTTCCTGGGGACCTTCAATGCTGTAGAAATGTTTTGGTGCCCATCCCCACATCTGTGCCTCGACACAATCCTGTCTCGGAGCTCTACGGACAATTGCTTTGACCTCATGGCTTGGTTTTTGCTCTGACATGCACTGTCAACTGTGGGACCTTATATAGACAGGTGTGTGCCTTTCCAAATCATCTCCAATCAATTGAATTTACCACAGGTGGACTCCAATCATGTTCTAGAAACATCTCAAGGATGATCAATGGAAACAGGATGCACCTGAGCTCAATTTCGATTATTATAGCAAAGGGGCTGAATACTTATGTAAATGAAGTATTTCTATTTTATTTTTATTAACGTGCAAAAAAAAATCTGCCCTGTTTCCGCTTTGTCATTATGGGGGTATTGTGATGTCATTATGGGGGTATTGTGATGTCATTATGGGGGTATTGTGATGTCATTAAGGGGGTATTGTGATGTCATTAAGTGGGTATTGTGTGTAGATTGCTGAGGATTAAAAAAAATAATGTAATCCGTTTTAGAATAAGGCTGTAACTTAACAAAATGTGGAACAGGTCAAGTAGTCTGAATACTTTCGGAATGCTCTGTATCTATTGATGACTTCTAAATCCAGGCACATTGAACAGGTAGGTTACTGATTATAGACCTAAGTTTAAGATGTCATTTCCCCCATTTTCTTAGACATTTAAGGCAAGGGCTGTTTTCACATCTGCTCCCTCCACAGCATTGTTCTCAACACCAATATACTGGTTAACTTTGCTGTTATGCTCATAGCAACGTGGTCATAGCAACGTGGTCTAGGAGAAGGCGTCAATTCAACAGCGCACTGTTTCAGAACCGCAGTCAGCGATCACTATCCAACGAGTTAGAGGAGACAGTGCACTGTTTCAGAACCGCGATCACTATCCAATGCAGGAGAAAGCGCATTTGTTATCAAATGTTTTTTTTTATTATTAGTGTTGCACCATTATGTAATGTAAACGTATACAATTTCAGCAGCACGTCTTAGTGATGGACGTTGCCATTCCCGCGGCCTCCACAATAGATTAGTCCACTCAGACAGGCGCGTATCAGACTGGTGTCGTGTAGGTTACTGCTTGACTAAAAGAATCTCGGTTTACCAACAGCTTGTTGACTAAATGGAGTCAGCCTTACATCCTTCTGATAACTGAGTTCTCGCCTTCAAAGATTTGCTTCGTCAGACTTAAATCAAAACGGGCAATTCCGCCTAATGTATTGATGAGGCAAATGCTGTTCAGTCAGCGACATCTCCCAACAAAGACAAACAAGACCCAAGGAATGGGAGAGTCTAGACATTTGTGATGCGTAACTCATCTCTAATCATTTCTTCCCTCGCTCTTTCTCTCCCTCTCTCTCTTCAATCTCTCTCCAGTGGCTGGGCGTGGAAGGGGCAGAGGAAGAGGGCGTGGCAGGGGGAGGGGCCGAGGCAGGGGAGGGCCCAGGAGATGATCGCCATGACGACGCAGATGTCAGTCATGTCCTACTGTTTGTACAGCAACGTTTTTTTGTCACTTTTTTTTTCTCTCTCAGGAAACTTTTGTGAATCCTGAGCCATGTTTTTTATTTTTTTATTTTGTACATTAAAGATGTTTCACACGAACAGCAAATTAAGTGTCTGTGCTTTATTGCCTTTCTTTAGTTGATGTGCACGTTGTGTCGTTCAGAACTGTATCTGAACATGTCTGAGGCTTTATTCCAGAGGAACATTTTTGGTGGGCTGACTGGATCTAATCTTGTAAATGAATGATGTTTCAGCCGCATGAGAACGTTACATTTGATCCTTTGTGCTAAAACCTCGTTCCACCATCTTGATCTCGCAAGCTTACAGGGCGGGTCAGGATGGTGGATGAGGCTAGTTTATTTTTTTTGTCCCATCAATAACCACCACTGGTAACCCATCCGTAGTGCCACTGATAAATACTGGCCCAGGATGGTAAGATGTCAATGGATCACGTTTTGGTTGAGTTCAGCACGGGCCGCAGGTCTTTGGAATGACATACAATAACACGATTGTCTCTTATCATGCAGATGAACTGTATGTGGAAACGTTGCCCTGTTTAGATTTACATTTTTATTGAGGGTTAGTAAGGGAATTAGGATATGACTAAAGGAATATAAAAAATAATATAGCATTAGTGAAATTTGCACTGAACTAAAATATAAACATAACATGTAATGTGTTTCATGAGCTGAAATAAAAGATCCCAGAAATGTTCCATACGCACAAAAAGATTCTCTCCAATTTTGTACATCCCTGTTAGTGAGTATTTCTCCTTTGCCAAGATAATCCATCCACCTGACAGGTGTGCATATTAAGAAGCTGATTAAACAGCATTATTACACAGGTGCACTTTGTGCTGGGGACAATAAAAGGCCACTAAAATTTGCAGTTTTGTCACACAACACCACAGACCTCTCAACTTTTGATAGAGTGTGCAATTGGCATGCTGACTGCAGGAATGTCCACCAGAGCTGTTGCTAGAGAATTGAATGTTGATTTCTCTACCATAAGCTGCCTCCGTTTTTAGAATTTGACAGTATGTCCAACCGGCAACGCAACCGCGGAGTGCGCGTGTGGGTTAGCGTTTTCTGATGTGAGTGGTGTGCAATTGTAAGCCCACCTCCACCAGGGGGGTGGAGGTGGGCTTACGGTATAGACAACAATTGCATTTTATCTATGGCAATTTGAATGCACAGAGATACCGTGACAAGATCCTGAGACCCATTGTCGTGCCATTCATCCGCCACCATCGCCTCATGTTTCAGTGTGATAATGCCGTGTCGTCGCAAGGATCTGTACACAATTCCTGGAAGCTGAAAATGTCACAATTCTTCCATGGCCTGCATACTCACCAGACATGTCACCCATTGAGCACGTTTGGAATGCCCTGGATTGACGTGTACAACAGCATGTTCCAGTTCCCGCCAATATCCAGCAACTTAGCACAGACATTGAAGAGTGGGACAACATTCCACAGGCCACCATTAACAATTATCATTAGATAAAATTGGAATAGGATCAGGGATGTTTCTGCACTAGTACTACAACCTAGATATAATAAATTATGTAAATCAGCAGAAGTTTGACAAAATTGAAAAAATATCAAACCAAATCTCAGAGGCACTGATGAGAAAACATTAATAATTCATTGTTCAACTCTATGCGAAGGAGATGTGTCACACTGTATGAGGCTAATAGTGGTCACACCAGATACTGTTACACAAATGTTTTTTATTTTTTTTAAAGGAAGGTATCTGTGACCAACCGATGCATATCTCTATTCCCAGTCATGTGAAATCCATAGATAAGGGCCTAATGAATTTATTTCAAATGAATGATTTGACTTAAATGAACTGTACCTCAGTAAAGTCTTTAAATTGTTAAATGTTGCATTTTATATTTTGGTTCAGTGTAGTTTGATAGTCTTTTTCAGTGCTGCTCAAAACCAACAGGTTTAATAAAACTAAGATATTGAGTATGCCGTATTTTATAAACCTAGCTGTGACTTTAAGACATTTCTCCCGGTGTTTACTGTAGCCATGAACACTCATAAGTCATGCACTATGCCTTTTAACTCATGAGCCCCTTCTAGCCAATGAGATGAGCCCCTTTTAGCCAATGAGATGAGCCGGACACACTAAGAATGCCGACTGCATGGGCGATGATGGGTTGTATAAAGTGTAAATGATTATATCACTATTTCACTTTTAAATATTTTAACAGGTGGTGTCTTTTTTATGGTTTCTTGCATGAACCTGGTTGGTAACTTGCTTACTATCTCAAGGCTTTGGTCCAGAAACATGTCAGCAAGAGCAGATCACTTTGTATTTTGCTTTCAGAAGCAGCTCATTAAAGGAGCATCCAGCTGCGAAACACTGCTATATTTCACTACACGGGCCGACTGAAGGTAATGGACAAGTAGCCTAGCTACGATTAGTTTGGATATTTCAGACTCTCCTGGCGTAGCTAGTAGGAGATCACCAAGTAACATGGAGTTTAACAATGACATGGAGGATATTAATGTATCCAGTCCATATAAAGAAAAGAAGGGACAACAATAGAAATTGAATAATATTGTCAAAATTGTCAGACTCCAGCCACACTTGTCATAGACTGTTCTTCCTGCATCGGTGTGCCAAGTCTAGGTCCAAAAGGCTCCTTATCAACTTCTACCCCCAAGCCGTTAGACTGCTAAACAGTTAATCAAATGGCTACCCAGACTATTTACATTGGCCCCCGTTGCTGCTGCTCGCTGTTTATCTATGCATAGTCACTTTACAAATGACCGACTAACCTGTACGCCCCGCATATTGACCCGGTACCCCCCGTATATAGCTTCGTTATTTTATTACTTTTAACTTTTTATTTAGTAAATATTTTCTTAACTGCATTGTTGGTTAATGGTTTGTAAGTAAGCGTTTCACGGTAAGGTCTACACCTGCTGTATTCAGCGCATGTGACAAATAAAATGTGATTTGAAAAATGTGCCTGTCACAAAGGGTCTTTCTTTCCGTTTCCCATCTCTCCTCCCCGTCATCCACTCTCCCAACCCCTGCAGGACTACACCTTGAATGAAGTGCCTTGCTCAAGGGCACATCTGCAGATTTTTCACCTCGTTGATGTGGAGATTTGTACCAGTGACCTTTTAATTACTGACCCAGCGCTTTTTTTAACCGCTAGGCTACCTGCTGACCCTGATGACCCTGCCTGTTCCACCCAACCAAGAAAAACATTGTTTGTGGCTGAATCTAGTTGATGATCCAAATCAAATGTATTTATAAAGCCCTTCTTACATCAGCTGATATCTCAAATGCTGTACAGAAACCCAGCCTAAAACCCCAAACAGCAAGCAATGCAGGTGTAGAAGCACGGTGGCTAGGAAAAACTCCCTAGAAAGGCAGGAACCTAGGAAGAAACCTAGAGAGGAACCAGGCTATGAGGGGTGGCCAGTCCTCTTCTGACTGTGCCGGGTGGAGATAACAGAACATGACCAAGATATTCATCCCTATTGGGCTCTTGTCAAAAGTAGTGTACTCTATAGGGGTTAGGGTGCCATGAAGACTGACATGAATTGGAGAGATGAAAGGTTCAATTGAAACGGGAGACACCAATGTATTTAAAGGATGTATAAGGAATGAAATCAGTTACTTCAGAAATCAATTTGATACATTTTTATTCTTTGTTTCTTAAACCTCTGAAGGTTCTAATTCAGTAATATTAAAAACACAGTACAAATGTAAAACACTCATGATTTAAACATACATTAATGACATGGTGTACATATATAAATCACCATATTGTTACAGTACATATTCTGGAGTTTGATTAGTTCTTAATTTAATCAAATACAAGCTCTTATGCAAAATATACACATCACAGTGGTGTCTGGGTAAATCAAAAGGTTTTTAAATCAAGTGTTTTAATTCCCTGTATGCTACCTTTACATTGATGTTACACAACCACAGAAATCAAATGAAAGGTCAACAGAACATGTGATTTCATCGTTGACATAAGTGTGTACAAATGAAGGTCAGAATTAGCTGCATGTTTCAGCCACAGCATTCAGACCGCGTGTCTAACTGCAGTAGAAACGCCTGGCTAAATAGCCTCATTCTACACCGTTCAAATCAAACCCATTATTACATTGTTATAATACAGCAATACTAACAATGAAAGTATCCACCCCCTTACCCACTAAGCACGAGAGTAGATCTGAGAGGAATATTGAAGTCTCGCTATGTGTCCATGCACCACCGTGTTCCTCCTCACGTCATCATCATTCAGACGACATCCGTTCATCAGTGTCTTATATAAGCATGAGCAGCATCTTCGTTGTCAGTCAGCTGAGGTACAACTCTCAGAAGACGGGGTCCCGGCCCAGTCTATTGAAGTCTATGGTGAGCGTCTCTAAATGAGCATTCCAGGCAAATCAGGGTATCCTGGTGTGGCAAAACAGTAGGCTGCACAGAGTCATTCTTCTTCAAACACTGGTCAGGCGTAGATATAAGTAGAGTAGATTCACGGACCAGCAAGGTCAGCCGTAGATCTAGGTGAAGTAGATTCATAGGCAAGCACGTCATGAGGACGTAGATCTGGATGAAGTAGATGAAGTAGATTCATAGGGCAGCATGTCATGAAGACGTAGATGTAGGTAAAGTAGATTCATAGGCCAGCATGTCATGAGGACATAGATGTAGGTAAAGTAGATTCATAGGCCAGCATGTCATGAAGACGTAGATGTAGGTAAAGTAGATTCATAGGCCAGCATGTCATGAAGACGTAGNGCCAGCATGTCATGAAGACGTAGATGTAGGTAAAGTAGATTCATAGGCCAGCATGTCATGAAGACGTAGATGTAGGTAAAGTAGATTCATAGGCCTGCATGTCATGAGGACGTAGATCTGGAAGAACTAGGTAGATAGTAGACATGCCGTGGGCATCTGAAGCCTTAGTCCGAGGGGTGCTCTGGACACGAACGATTCACCTCAAACCACTCGTCTATACACCTGAGAGAGAGGGAACCACGAGTAAAGTAACAGCATCTTACTGTGATCATGTTGGTGTGTGTGTGTGTGTGTAGTTACCCTTTGTGGTAGATACAGAGACAGGGCAGTCTTGCGATGGTGTCTCCCTGCTCCATCTCGTCTAGACAGATGGCACACTCCTCACTATCCTTCTCCAGAACGTCCTCTGGGACAAAACACACCACATTATCATCACCATCCTGACATCACTAGCATGCTAGCCAATCAGAAGGCCAGACGGACAGGCAGACAAACAAGACATAACACACACGCAGACAGTCACACACTGACCGTTGTAGGCGAGTCGTGGCTTGGTGAGACACATGATCAGGTGGATCTCCATCTCATCTGACACCAAAAACTTACTGCACACAGGACAGTGGAACCCTGGGAAATATAGAACTGGACATGTCAGCGCTCACACACACACACACAAATAGGTCAACCATTGGTCATTATTCAGAGTCATCATGACCACAAGGTCCTCTTCTTATCAGCCCAGTGAGGGGAGGGGCTTAGAACAGGCCAGCGAGGGGAGGGGGGTGAGAACAGCCCAGCGAGGGGAGGGGGGTGAGAACAGCCCAGCGAGGGGAGGTGCGTTGAGAACAGCCCAGCGAGGGAGGGGGGGTGAGAACAAGCCCATTGAGGGGAGGATGGGTGAAACAGCCCAGCGAGGGAGGGGGTGAGAACAGCCCATGGGGAGGTGGGGTGAGAACAGCCCAGCGAGGGGAGGGGGTGAGAACAGCCCATTGAGGGGAGGTGGTGAGAACAGCCCATGAGGGGAGGTGGGTGAGAACAGCCCCAGCGAGGGGAGGTGGTGAGAACAGCCCATCTGAGGGGAGGTGGTGAGAACAGCCCAGCGAGGGGAGGGGAGTGAAAACAGCCCAGCGAGGGGAGGGGGTGAGAACAGCCCAGCGAGGGGAGGGGGTGAAAACAGCCCAGCGAGGGCAGGGGGTGAGAACAGCCCAGCGAGGGGAGGGGGTGAGAAACAGCCCAGCGAGGGGAGGGGGTGAGAACAGCCCAGTGAGGGGAGGGGGTGAGAACAGCCCAGATTCCTTGTTGTGGAATAAGATGTGGTGTAGACAGTCAGGCCCAGGAATACACACACGTACCTCCCATTAGGTTAGGGGACAGGTGAAGTGGTAGAGAGCCAATCATCAGCTGGTGTTCTCCTCTCTCCCAGTCTGACTCATCCTGGTCCAGACTGTTACCGAACACATCCGTCCTGCTCCGTCCGCCATGAGGTACACTAATCTGGTGGATATACACACACACACACACCGTCAAGATACTGGACATAGATATGACTGATTACACAGGCATAACTGACCATGGTTTGAACTTGTGTAACCACAAGACTGTGTTAGCCTCCTGAACTAAAAGCCTTGGCCTTGGCTTGGTGAGCAAAAACAAATCTTCACGTGTCAGACAGTTTCTCATCACGTAACTGTTGTTCCAAACCACTTTCATTACACTCATACACACCTGGTGGTAGGAGCTGGGTCGGTCCCATCCGGTGTAGTGAATTTGTGGCCCACCAGGCCCAGCTGTGTATCTGAACACTGGGGTAGTGCTGCCTCCAGAGGAGGGGACAGGGCTAGAATAAGCCCGGGTTCGACTCTCAGCCATGGGGCTACTCTGCCTGACACCCATGATGGCTCCTGTCCTGTTGTCCACAAAATATGAAGTCCTGTAAGGTCTGTGAAACAGAAGTTCTAGCAGGTCCTCTACAGTCTCATAAAGCTTTCCAAAATCCCATCGAGGGTCAGGTGTTGAAAATGGTCCTACACACTGTGCAAAGTTTCAGATAATTGTTTATTCGCTATATCAATGTGTTTATATCTGTCCCTATTCAAATAAACCATAAATAGCCTAGGAAAAATGCTGGAAACTCGATGTCACAATAGAGAGACAGAGAGCGCATGACTGTGTCCAGTCCAGCAGTCGTGTAGACAGCCAAAACAAAGGGATACAGACAAAGAAATATCAGTGGTTTGAAAAGTCAATAAAAGTAAACTCCAATAGAGAACAGAATTATTTTCGATGGACAAAATGTACTCCCAGCTCGCTTCTTCAGTTCAAAGTGTATTCGTGCGTCGCAGAATTATTCCAATATTCCATGCGCTTTGGTCATGGGTGGTTCGCCGCACAACAACTCAACAACTCCTACACCGCGACTGTCCCACTTTAGTGACTATATGCACACTTCTCGATTACAAACTGCATTTCAAATATAGGCTATTACAATCTCACGAGTGTCTAAAAGAACGCGGCGTCGCTCTGAGTTCTATCTCCTCTGCTGTAGTCTAGTCTGCTGACTGTGATTGTTGACGAGAGAAGCAGGAGTTGCCCTAATGCCCTCTTCCTCCTGTGTGACAGGTCAAGTGACGTCAACCCCATGAGCAACAGTTGCACGGACAGATTATTACACAGCGTTTCCAAAACGATGTCTTCAACGACCCCAAGCGGTGCGTGCACGTGTTGGTCTTTGCCCTGACAGTACACAGCTGATTAAAATGATCACAGCTTGATGATTAGTTTATTATTTGAATGAGTGGTGTAGTGATAGGGGTAAATAAACAAACCATGCACGGAGTTTGGGAAACCCTGGATAGACATAGTAGGTGTTTATAAAAAGCCAGTCAGATATGACCATTAAATATTTAATATAGACTATATATAATATGTACGGTATATTTACATAGAAAGTCTGACTCATTGCTTCCTCCAACAGTTTTATTGAATACCTTCGTACACACTGGAGGTCAAACAGAAAACACACGTTAGATTAGCGTGAACAAAAAAATTATTAAATAATTTAAATACAAATCAAGGGACATGTTTATAGGACAAAGTAGACTTTAAACTATTCAGAGAGAACGTTAAATGTATTATAGTTGCCATGTTCAGAGATACAGTGCCTTTAGATTAGAAAGTACTGTATTCATACCCCTTAAATTAGTCCACATTTTGTTGTTACAGCAGGGCTATTCAATTCTTACCCTAGGAGGTCCGAAGCCTGCTGGTTTTCTGTTCTACAGATAATTACACCCACCTGGTGTCCCAGGTCTAAACCAGTCCCTGATTAGAGGGGAATCACCCACCTGGTGTCCCAGGTCTAAACCAGTCCCTGATTAGAGGGGTAGTGGGGGGGGGGGGGGGGGGGCTGGTAGAGGGTCTTCTCTTTCAATTAACATAACCAGATGTGTTAGTGCAGGGCTGGAACTTAAACCTGCACACCCTGCCGCTAAGCTCTTCAGGACTGGTTACACTCGCTTTGACAGGAAGGATACACATCAATCTTGAAGTGCTGGAGGTTAGCTTTTAAGCTCTCTTCCCCCTTTCTCTCGAGTCTCACCCTCTCTCTCTCTCCTTCCTCTCTCGTTTTCTCTCTCTCTAGTTGCTGGGTCTACAGACATAGATGTGAGACGTTTGAGCAGTACCATGCAGCGTGGAGGAGGACCAGAGGCAGACCACCATCAAATGGGAGTCAGCCAGCAGTGATGCCCACAGATGAGGTGTCCAGTAGGGCTACAATACTACCCATGCCCCTGGTCTCATCACCTACACAACACACAGGCCCAACGACCCTGTAGCGACTATACACAGTTATAATGTATCTCACACAACACACACAGGACAGCCTGCTTCTCAAAAGATTTTGCTCCCCAGATTGTGCACACCACACACAGACACACACACACACACACACACACCACACACACACACCACACACCACACACACACACACAGCCGTGCCCCACCTTGCCATAGAACTTGATTATTATGATCAATCACAACAGACAGTAGTTATACATATAGTAGACTACAACATGACTGGAGTTACTTTTACTAACCACCTGCAGGCTGGTTCTAGCATGGTAAATAAATCACTCCCAAGCCAGCCCCCCCCCCCCCACCCCCACCCATCCAGGCCACAGGACCTACAGAGAACTGTCAGTGTCAACATGTACACCGTACTGTAACACCGTACTGTAACACCGTACTGTAAACCGTAACACCGTACTATAACACCGTACTGTAACCATCCACTGTACCCACACAATGTTAACCCAGTCACATTGTTGTGTCCTTGTAACAATGTTAGCGTGAAAGTAAGCAAGGAGGAATAGAACTGTAATCCTGTGGTAGAAACTGTTCCTCGTGTACTGCTGTGAGGTCGGCCAAATGTGCTGTGTGTGTTTGTGTGTGTGTGTGTGTGTGTGTGTAGTATGAGTGTGTGTGTGTGAGTGTTGAGTGAGTGTGAGTGTGTGTGTGTGTGTGTGTGTGTGGTGTGAGTGTGTGTGTGAGTGTGTGAGTGAGTGTGAGTGAGTGTGTGTGAGTGTGTGTGAGTGAGTGTGTGAGTGTTGTGTGAGTGTGAGTGAGTGTGTGAGTGTGTGTGTGAGTGTGTGAGTGTGATGTGGTGTGTGTGTGAGTGAGTGTGTGAGTGAGTGTGTGTGAGTGTGGCACCACCATCAGTGCACTGCTTCCCTTTTACTTTCCCACGGCCCTGAAGGAGTAGGTATGAAGTTGTGATCACAGGGTGAACTGATCCTGGATCTGTGTCTACAGGCAACGTCTGTCTACCTGCAGCCACCTTCTTCCACCACACTGAACTACACATGTAGCTACAGTGCCTTCAGAAATGTATTCACACCCTGACTTATTCCACATTTTGTTGTGTTACAGGTGAATTTAAGATGGATTAAATACACCATCCAAAGTGTAATTAATAATTTCACCATGGCTCAAAGGGATATTCATGGTCTGTTTTTTTTTGTTGTTGTTTTTTTTACCCATCTACCAATAGCTGCCCTTCTTTGTGAAACATTGGAAAACCTATGTGTTTTGGTCTAATCTGTGTTTGAAATTCACTGCTCGACTGACGGATCTTACAGATAACTAACTGTATGTGTGGGTACAGAGATGAGGTAGTCATTCAAAAATCATGTTAAACACTATTATTGCACACATAATTGGTCCTTTTTAAAAATGTATTAGCAAAAATGTCTAAAAACATTATTCCACTTTAACATTATGGGGCGTTTGGTGAAGGCCAATGACACAAACATCTCAATGTAATCCATTTTGAATTCAGGCTTTAACCCCTAAACTCTGCACCTCGAAGCCGGTTCCACTGCATTTTTTCAGTGTTCGTCTCTAATCAGGGACTGGTTTAGACCTGGGACACCAGGTGGGGGATTCCCCTCTAATCAGGGCTGGTTTAGACTGGGACACCAGGTGGGTGATTCCCTCTAATCAGGGCCTGGTTTAGACCTGGGACACCAGGTGGGGGATTCCCTCTAATCAGGGCCTGGTTTAGACCTGGGACACCAGGTGGGGGATTCCCTCTAATCAGGGACTGGTTTAGACTGGGACACCAGGTGGGGGATTCCCTCTAATCAGGGACTGGTTTAGACCTGGGACACCAGGTGGGTGATTCCCTCTAATCAGGGACTGGTTTAGACCTGGGACACCAGGTGGGTGATTCCCCTCTAATCAGGGCTGGTTTAGACCTGGGACACCAGGTGGGGGATTCCCTCTAATCAGGGCCTGGTTTAGACCTGGGACACCAGGTGGGGGATTCCCTCTAATCAGGGACTGGTTTAGACCTGGGACACCAGGTGGGTGATTCCCCTCTAATCAGGGACTGGTTTAGACCTGGGACACCAGGTGGGGTGATTCCCCTCTAATCAGGACTGGTTTTAGACCTGGGAACACCAGGTGGGGGATTCCCTCTAATCAGGGACTGGTTTAGACCTGGGACACCAGGTGGTGTGATTCCTCTAATCAGGGACTGGTTTAGACCTGGGACACCAGGTGGGTGATTCCCCTCTAATCAGGGACTGGTTTAGACCTGGGACACCAGGTGGGGATTCCCCTCTAATCAGGGACTGGTTAAGACCTGGGACACCAGGTGGGTGATTCCCTCTAATCAGGGACTGTTTTAGACCTGGGACACCAGGTGGGGATTCCCCTCAATCAGGGACTGGTTTTAGACCTGGGACACAGGTGGGTGATTCCCCTCTAATCAGGGACTGGTTTGAACTGGGACACCAGGTGGGTGTTCCGCCTCTAATCAGGG
>NW_019943660.1:28342-37329 GCF_002910315.2 Salvelinus sp. IW2-2015 | reverse complement strand
AAGATGATGAGACGTTTGAGCAGTACCATGCAGACGTGGAGAGGAACAGAGGCAGACCACCATCAAATGGGAGTCAGCCAGCAGTGATGCCCACAGATGAGGTGTTCCAGTAGGGCTACAATAACTACCCATGCCCCTGGTCTCATCACCTACAACAACACACAGGCCCAACGACCCTGTAGCGACTATACACAGTTATAATGTATACTCACACAACACACAGGACAGCCTGCTTCTCAAAAGATTTTGCTCCCCAGATTGTGCACACACACACACAGACACACACACACACACACACACACACACACACACACACACACACACACACACCCACACACAGCCGTGCCCAGCCTTGCCATAGAACTTGATTATTATGATCAATCACAACAGACAGTAGTTTACATATAGTAGACTACAACATGACTGGAGTTACTATTACTAACCACCTGCAGGCTGGTTCTAGCATGGTAAATACATCACCCAAGCCAGCCCCCCCCCCCCCCCCCACCCCCACCCATCCAGCCACCGGACCTCAGAACTGTCAGCCACATGTACCGACTGTACACCGACGACACACGTCACCGACCGTCATACACCGACGCCATCCACTGTACCACACAATGTACCACACATTGTGTGTCCTTGTACAATGTAGCACATGAGGTCCTGTACATGTAACAGCACAGTCCTGTACATGTAACCAGCACATGTTATCTGTAACAATGTTAAGACATGTGTCCTGTAAACATGTCAACATTTCCTGTACATGTAACCAGCACATTTGGTCTAACAGTACACACCGTACATGTAACCATGTTCTCTGTAACATGTTACAGCACATTGTTGTCCTGTACAATGTTAACAGCCAGTGTCTTTAACAATGTTAACCAGCACATGTTGTGTCCTTGTAACAATGTTAGCGGTGAAAGTAGAGAGGGGAATAGAACTGTAATCCTGTGGTAGAAACTGTTCCTCGTGTACTGCTGTGAGGTCGGCCAAATGCTGCTGTGTGTTTGTGTGTGTGTGTGTGTGTGTGTGAGTATGAGTGTGTGTGTGTGAGTGTTGAGTGTGAGTGTGTTGTGTGGTGTGTGTGTGTGTAGTGTGTGTGTGAGTGTGTGAGTGAGTGTGATTGTTGTGGGTGTGAGTGTGTGTGAGTGAGTTGTGAGTGTGTGTTGAGTGTGAGTGAGTGTGGTGTGTGAGGTGTGAGTGTGAGTGTGAGTGTGTGTGTGTGAGTGTGTGTGAGTGAATGTTGTGAGTGTGTGTGTGAGTGAGTGAGTGTGAGTGAGTGTGAGTGAGTGTGGCACCACCATCAGTGCACTGCTTCCCTTTACTTTCCCCACGGCCCTGAAGGAGTAGGATGAAGTTGTGATCACAGGGTGAACTGATCCTGGATCTGTGTCTACAGGCAACGTCTGTCTACCTGCAGCCCACCTTCTTCCACCACACTGAACTACACATGTAGCTACAGTGCCTTCAGAATGTATTCACACCCTTGACTTATTCCACATTTTGTTGTGTTACAGGCTGAATTTAAGATGGTTAAATACACCATCCAAAGTGTAATTAATAATTTCACCATGCTCAAAGGATATTCATTGTCTGTTTTTTTTTGTTGTTGTTTTTTTTACCCATCTACCAATAGCTGCCCTTCTTTGTGAAACATTGGAAAACCTATGGTGTTGTGGTCTAATCTGTGTTTGAAATTCACTGCTCGACTGACGGATCTTACAGATAACTAACTGTATGTGTGGGTACAGAGATGAGGTAGTCATTCAAAAATCATGTTAACACTATTATTGCACACATAATTGGTCCTTTTTAAAAATGTATAGCAAAAATGTCTAAAAACATTATTCCACTTTAACATTATGGGGCGTTTTGTGAAGGCCATGACACAACATCTCAATGTAATCCATTTTGAATTCAGGCTTTAACCCCCTAAAACTCTGCACCTCGAAGCCGGTTCCACTGCCATTTTTTCAGTGTTCGTCTCTAATCAGGGACTGGTTTAGACCTGGGACACCAGGTGGGGGATTCCCCTCTAATCAGGGCCTGGTTTAGACCTGGGACACCAGGTGGGTGATTCCCTCTAATCAGGGCCTGGTTTAGACCTGGGACACCAGGTGGGGGATTCCCCTCTAATCAGGGCTGGTTTAGACCTGGGACCACCAGGTGGGGGATTCCCCTCTAATCAGGGACTGGTTTAGACCTGGACACCAGTGGGGGATTCCCCTCTAATCAGGGACTGGTAGACCTGGGACACCAGGTGGGTGATTCCCCTCTAATCAGGGACTGGTTTAGACCTGGGACACCAGGTGGGTGATTCCCCTCTAACAGGGCCTGGTTTTAGACCTGGGACACCAGGTGGGGGATTCCCCTCTAATCAGGGCCTGGTTTAGACCTGGGACACCAGGTGGGGGATTCCCCTCTAATCAGGGATTGGTTTAGACCTGGGACACCAGGTGGGTGATTCCCCTCTAATCAGGGACTGGTTTAGACCTGGACACCAGGTGGTGATTCCCCTCTAATCAGGGACTGGTTTAGACCTGGACACCAGGTGTGGGGATTCCCCTCTAATCAGGGACTGGTTTAGACCTGGGACACCAGGTGGGTGATCCCCTCTAATCAGGGACTGGTTTAGACCTGGGACACCAGGTGGGTGATTCCCCTCTAATCAGGGACTGGTTTAGACCTGGGACACCAGGTGGGGGATTCCCCTCTAATCAGGGACTGGTTTAGACCTGGGACACCAGGTGGGTGATTCCCCTCTAATCAGGGACTGGTTTAGACCTGGGACACCAGGTGGGGATTCCCTCTAATCAGGGACTTGGTTATAGACCTGGACAGATGTAAGACTGGTGATTTAATGTAGACAACCTGTTTCCCCCCCAAAGGTAGCCAGCCTATTTGAGTCATTTAGCAGATGTTCTTATCCAGTGGACTTACAGTTACAATTGTATGTAAAGACATGAGGGAGACATTTAACAGTTGTTATGTTGTATTCTTTAATAATGTAGTTGTATTATTGTTATTATAGTGTAATATTGTGTATAACGTTATCTATGTACTTGCAGGTCTGAAGGAAGTCAACACTTTGTCCAGGACCTCCAGAAGTGTCTTCTTTCCACAGGAAGTGATGTAGTCCTGAGCTACCTGGAGGAATGGCAGGCAGTCCTCACTCTCACTCCATACATGCTGTAGATACACACACAAACACAAACACACGCACGCACACACACAGGTTATTAACCTGACCCATATAGCCACATTACCACATTATAACCATTATTACTGTATATGGTAAATGTTATTATTATATTATACTGTATATGGTAAATGTTATTATTATATTATACTGTATATGGTAAATGTTATTATTATATTATACTGTATATGGGTAAATATCCTATACTGTATATGGTAGATGTGGTAGAATGAACAGCCAGTAGAAGTAGAACACAGAGAGAGATAACACCTTCAGAACAGTAAACACAGAGAGAGATAACACCTTCAGAACATTAGAACACAGAGAGAGATAACAACTTCAGAACATTAGAACACAGAGAGAGAAGATAACACATTCAGATCAGTAGAACACAGAGAGAGAGATAACACCAGATCATAGAACACAGAGAGAGAGATAACACCAGATCAGTAGAACACAGAGAGAGAGATAACACCAGATCAGTAGAAACACAGAGAGAGAGATAACACATTCAGATCAGTAGAACACAGAGAGAGATAACACATTCAGAATAGTAGAACACAGAGAGAGAGATAACACCTTCAGACAAACACGTACGTAAACTAATCACACATGTGTAACTGACCGGGGTTTGAACCTGTGTTAGCCTCCTGTACTAAAGCCTTGGCACACAGATGAGCTTACAGATACTCTGCTATAACAGGAAGTCTGTCCAGATACAGGACTATAACAGGAAGTCTGTCCAGATACTGGGCTATAACAGGAAGTCTGTCCAGATACAGGGATACAGGAAGTCTGTCCAGATACAGGATATAACAGGAAGTCTGTCCAGATACCGGATTGTAACAGGAAGTTGTCCAGATACAGGGTGTTACAGGAAGTCTGTCCCATACAGGGGTTGTTACAGGAAGTCTGTCCAGATACAGGGTTGTAACAGAAGTCTGTCCAGATACAGGGTTGTAACAGAAGTCTGTCCAGATACAGGGGTTGTAACAGGAAGTCTGTCCAGATACAGGGGTTGTAACAGGAAGTTCTGTCAGATACAGGGTTGTAACAGGAAGTCTGTCAGATACAGGGTTGTACAGGAAGTCTGTCCAGATACAGGGGTTGTAACAGGAAGTCTTCCAGATACAGGGGTTTTAACAGGAAGTCTGTCCAGATACCGGGTTGTAACAGAAGTCTGTCAGATACAGGGTTGTAACAGGAAGTCTGTCCAGATACAGGGGTTGTAACAGGAAGTCTGTCCAGATACAGGTTGTAAAAGGAAGTCTGTCCAGATACAGGGGTTGTAACAGGAAGTCTGTCCAGATACAGGGGTTGTAACAGGAAGTCTGTCCAGATACCGGGGTTGTAACAGGAAGTCTGTCCAGATACAGGGGTTGTAACAGGAAGTCTGTCCAGATACAGGGTTGTAACAGGAGTCTGTCCAGATACCGGGTGTAAAAGAAGTCTGTCCAGATACAGGGTTGTTACAGGAAGTCTGTCCAGATACAGGGTTGTAACAGGAAGTTGTTCCAGATACAGGGGTTGTAACAGGAAGTCTGTCCAGATACAGGGTTGTTACAGGAAGTCTGTCCAGATACAGGGGTTGTAACAGGAAGTCTGTCCAGATACAGGGGTTGTAACAGGAAGTCTGTCCAAGTACAGGGGTTTAATAGGAAGTCTGTCCAGATACAGGGGTTGTTACAGGAAGTCTGTCCAGATACAGGGGTTTGTAAAGGAAGTCTGTCCAGATACAGGGGTTGTACAGGAAGTCTGTCCAGATAACCGGGGTTGTAACAGAAGTCTGTCCAGATACAGGGGTTGTAACAGGAAGTCTGTCCAGATACCGGGGTTGTAAAAGGAAGTCTGTCCAGATACAGGGTTGTTACAGGAAGTCTGTCCAGATACCGGGGTTGTAAAAAGGAAGTCTGTCCAGATACAGGGTTGTTACAGGAAAGTCTGTCCAGATACAGGGGTTGTAACAGGAAGTCTGTCCAGATACAGGGCTATAACAAGAGGGGGAGGTCTGAGAGAGAAAGAGAGTGACAGTGAGATAGAGAGAGACTGAGAAAGAGAGTGATAGTGAGATAGAGAGAGACTGAGATAGAGGGCGAGAGAGAGGGAGGGCGAGAAAGTGGGGTAGATGGGGCCTAGTGCAGTAAACATTCGTAGACAGACCAGAGAGGGGAGGAGCTGAATGACGCTCTACTACATTACATATTTGCATAGAAAATGTATACAACATGAATTATTACTGCCAGTTGCTTAAGGAGGGATGCATGGCTCTGAGTCCTTCTGGTACCACGGCTGCTGCCTATTTTTACACCTGGCACTGGGCCAGGAGAACTGTGGTCCCCGCCCTCTGACCCCGGCGGGTTGATGGACTAGAGAGYACCGGACGCTTCTCTAACAAAACAACAACAGCACTGCTATTGCAGGCTTGTGTCCATGCGCAGGACATGCGGCCTATATAATGCGGCCAAAACAACATGCGCGCCAGGCGTGCTACAGTCAGGTGCAGTGACATCATTCCCGTTGCTCACACACAGACACACACTGCGCCGGGGGACCAGAGAGGCAAACCCCAAATCAACGAAACCAACACACGCGTGCGCGCGCGAACACACACTTACGAAATGGTCGATCCCTCCCGTYATGTTATCGGGACAAAGGACATAGAAAGAGATTCCCGGTTCTGCGTAGAAGTCCAGTCTTCTCTCATCATCCTCCTCCGCGAAGATCAGATCGAACGGAACCGACGAACACCATTTCTCCGCCACCTCCACCAGCTGCTTAAACTCCATCTCTCTCTCTCACACTCTTTTATTTTCTCTCTCTGTGTCCTCTCCCTTAGTCCTGCCCGTTTGTGGGTGTCCGGATCGCCGGTATAGGCTAGTCTGTGGTCTCGTGCACACGTCCCGGTGATGCTGCTGTCTCTCGGTAAATAAAAACAGCTGACCGGACATACATTAGTTTACAGTTTCACCTAACGCGCCATCCGCATGTCGCGAGCGACAAGATATCTTCACTGTTGCATTACACTTCCGTCACGGTATTCGGTAACGATAAGGTGTTTTCTCAAACCCTCATCCTTTCTTTAGTCCGTTAAGCGATGAGTTCTGGGTCTGCATAGCCTACACACGTTACGCACAGAGCCTGGAACGTTAATACGTCCGTTAACGATTCAACGCGATGACGACAGGCTGAGAAGCAGCACCCGGCTGTCATCGATAAATTCTTTGCTTTTCTTCTCAACAGAGCATGGGAATAGCCTAGTGTGTCGTTTCAGATGTATTCCCAATAATACATTAATTTTATTCTATATATGCCCAATTGTATATTATAGGCACGGTCTATAAATGTTATAATACCGAAAAGTAAGTGTAATCACAACAAATAGGCTAAAAGCTGTAGCCCATGCTAGGCTACTTATTGCTACGTATTGTAATGATAAAAGGCTAACTAACTCCTTTTGCCAATGTTTTTTAGGCTACTGAAGTTTATTTCCACAACCTCTTGCCATTTGAATGAATGAGGGATGCTTTTCAGTTCACAAACCATCCATAACGCGCACAGAATATGTGTAGGCTACTATAAATACATTTTGTACAGCGGTGTTCCCCAACTGGCGGCCGAATTTGGTTTCATTTGGCCCCCAAGTTTTCTGAGCAAAAAAAAACAGTTTTTTAAATATATTTTTATTTTCATTGTTGGATATAAAATATTGTAAAAACACCAGGAAATCAGCTCCAAATTATTTTTAATTTAAGATATCTGGTCCCAAACGTTCGTATACACGTGATTGTATACGAACGTAAACAAGGTTTGAAATTATTATGTTTTAGTCAATATCTGTTTGCGATTCTTTCGTCAATTTGTAGTCTACAAATTATTTGTAATTATGTTCCGGCCCGCCACCATCAGCTCAACAAAAAATCAGCCAGGCTGAATCTAGTAGTTGATGATCCCTGCTGTACAGTTTGGACCTGACATAGCCAGTACCGTTTCTGACCGCTAGGTGGCAGCAGCACCCAATCTATATCGCCCTTCTGGTGAAATGAACCACTGGTCCACCGTCAAATGATATCATAGATATGGCACCCTGAAAACTGAACTCTATGGGGAGATTTCACAGACATAGATTAAGCCTAGTCCTAGACTCCTTCCCTACAAGAACTGATCACCATGAGCCAAGGCTTTCATCTGGTTCTCGTAGGGGAAGGCCCATCCCTTCTTCCTTAGAAGTACTGATCACCTTGAGGTTTTTGGCATCTGGAACCTTCCATCGTGAAACAAGAGATTTGTGTAGTGTATGTGAACAGAATGTATGCAGAATTACATACCATTTCCTGATGCTGCTGCCCAGGCCAACTACAAGGTAGAGTTCTATGAATATGGGAACTTCCCAGGAGTCATCGGCTTTATAGATGAATGTCATATTCCCATCAAGTGTCCATCTATAGCAGATGCTGAGGAGTACAGGAATAAAAAATGGTTCTCAATAAATGTACAAAGTGTGTGCACTCCCAATTTTGCAGATCTCCAACATTGTTGCATGTTGGAAAGGCGCAACTCATGACTCAAGGATTTTCCAACATTCCTCTTTGTATGCTCAGCTTGAAGGAGGACAACATAGTGGAATCATACTTGGTGACAGTGGGTATCCATGGTGACAGTGGGTATCCATGGTGACAGTGGGTATGCACAGACCAACTTCTGGTTCACCTCCTTATCTTCATGCAATAGGAGCTAAGCAACAACGGTACAACCAAGTTCATATCGGAGCATGTAGCAGAGCACATGTTTGTTGTATGGAAGAGTCATTTCCAGTGTCTCTGAAACACATTGCACTTTCAACCAAGAAGATGCTGCAYTGTCATAATTGCAAGAGCAGTGCTTCACAATGACCTCAAACAGCATGGCTGCCCAGGGTTTCACAATGACCTCAAGCAGCATGGCTGCCCAGGGTTTCACAATGACCTCAAGCAGCATGGCTGCCCAGGGCTTCACAATGACCTCAAACAGCATGGCCGCCCAGGGCTTCACAATGACCTCAAACAGCATGGCCGCCCAGGGCTTCACAATGACCTCAAACAGCATGGCTGCCCAGGGCTTCACAATGACCTCAAACAGCATGGCTGCCCATGGCTTCACAATGACCTCAAACAGCATGGCTGCCCAGGGCTTCACAATGACCTCAAACAGCATGGCTGCCCAGGGCTTCACAATGACCTCAAACAGCATGGCTGCCCAGGGCTTCACAATGACCTCAAAAGAAAATCACATTGTATGATTTTTAAGTAATTAATTTGCATTTATATTGCATGACATAAGTATTTGATCACCTACCAACCAGTAAGAATTCCGGCTCTCACAGACCTGTTGTTTTTCTTTAAGAAGCCCTCCTGTTCTCCACTTCATTACCTGTATTAACTGCACCTGTTTGACTCGTTACCGTGTATAAAAAACACCTGTCCACACACTCAATCAAACAGACTCCAACCTCTCCACAATGGCCAAGACCAGAGAGCTGTAAAGGACATCAGGGATACAATTGTAGACATGCAACAGGCTGGGATGGGCTACAGGACAATAGGCAAGCAGCTTGGTGAGAAGGCAACAACTGTTGGCGCAATTATTAGAAAATGGAAGAAGTTCAAGATGACGGTCAATCACCCTCGGTCTGGGGCTCCATGCAAGATCTCACCTCGTGGGGCATCAATGATCATGAGGAAGGTGAGTTATCAGCCCAGAACTACACGGCAGGACCTGGTCAATGACCTGAAGAGAGCTGGGACCA
>NW_019943660.1:18068-28317 GCF_002910315.2 Salvelinus sp. IW2-2015 | reverse complement strand
ACTTGTACAACAGCTGAGAAAACCAAGTCTGGTCTAAGAAAAAATCTGAAAAAGGATCATACTCATAATAGGATACATTTTGATCCCATTGTTACGGTTTGTTGGTGAAAAATGACGTGAGTTAAAGAGTATGGATGACAGGAAGTTAGTTGGTTGCAGTGCTTGCTAGATTCAAAGCTGCTTTACTACTAAATAAATTGTGTAGGTTGTTTTTTTGTGGTATTTTTGTTGGGGGGAGGGGGGGGAAAAGGTGGAAGACCGCTCCGTATGCACCAGAAACAATGCATGCTGGGGGACTTGTTGACCCGGATCATTGATAGCCAGCAACCCCTGGAAGGTAACACAACATGTGACAGTTCAGATGGGGGAACTTCCAATTCAATTCTCATTTGGTAGGACACTATTCATTCAACATGTGCCATCCCCGGACTGCAGGGAAATTGTAATGTTGTCAGTCATCTCTTGCACTCCCGTAATAAAAAAAATGATGTAATCAACTCTTAAGAGATGATGTTCTCTCATGCAGTATGTTTCTCGAGGCAGTATGATCACCATGCTTGGAGGTTAAACGACTTTGAAGGTTAGACTTGGAGTAAGACTTGGATTAAGACTGGGAGGTTAAAGACTTGGAGGTTAAGACTTGGAGGAGACTTGTCTTAAACAGGATACGGCCAGACCGCTACATCTGCCAGCAGAACAGGAGGAAGATTGCGTCACTGACCGGTCGGAGGTTTCAAAGACAAAAAAGAGGCCTGAGCATGCAAGGAGAACTGAGCCATTGGAATTTCATGAGCTCAAACTAAATGTATTTAAAGGAAGAGCATGATATGAAGATGTGGAATTCTTCATGTTTGAGTTTTAAGGAGGAGGAGAGGGAGAAACATGAAGCAGCTGCATTCAATTTTTCCTGATAATTGGCCAGCCATCCTGTTTGAGGTTCATTGTGAGGAATCTGGGCAGCCAATGTTGTTTTGAGGTCCATTGTGAGGATCGAGGGCAGCCATCTTTTGAGGTCATTGTGAGGATCTCGGCAGCCATGCTGTTTGGGTCATTGTGAGGATCGGGCAGCATCCTGTGAGAGGTCATTGTGAGGATCTGGGCAGCCATGTTGGTTGAGAGTCGAAATGGGTGTCATTGGAAGCATTGGCGAGCATGTTGTTTGAGACATTGTGAGGATCTGGGCACCATGTTGTTTGTGGATTTTTGTTTTAGATTCCGTCTCTCACAGTTGAAGTGTACCTATGATAAAAATTACAGACCTCTACATGCTTTGTAAGTAGGAAAATCGGCAGTGTATCAAATACTTGTTCTCCCCACTGTATATGTTCAAGAGTTAAGTTTATTACATCATTTTTTCTTATGGGAGTGCAAGAGATGACTGACAACATTACATATTCCCTGCAGTCCGGGGATGGCACATGTTGAATGAATATGTCCTACCAAATGAGGATTTGAACGGTCCCCCATCTGAACTGTCCAAATGTTCGTCGTCGATACCTTCCAGGGGTTGCTGGCTATCAATGATCCCGGTCAACAAGTCCCCCAGCTCATCTGTCTCTGGTCTAACTGGGGGTCTTCCACCAGTCCCCCAGCTCATCTGTCTCTGGTCTAACTGGGGGTCTTCCACCAGTCTCCCAGCTCATCTGTCTCTGATCTAACTGGGGGTCCTCCACCAGTCCCCCAGCTCATCTGTCTCTGGTCTTACTGGGGGTTCTCCACCAGTCTCCCAGCTCATCTGTCTCTGGTCTTACTGGGGGTCTGCACCAGTCTCCCAGCTCATCTGTCTCTAGTCTAACTGGGGGTTCTCCACCAGTCTCCCAGCTCATCTGTCTCTGGTCTTACTGGGGGTCCTCCACCAGTCTCCCAGCTCATCTGTCTCTGGTCTTACTGGTTGTCCACCACCAGTCTCCCAGCTCATCTGTCTCTAGTCTTACTGGGGGTCTGCATCAGCCTTGAAACGCTGCCTACAAGCAAGAGCCTTTGTCTTCTTTAAGTTCATTTTTACGTTTTTCCACAGGACCTTAGAAAGTCAAGACACTAAAGRAATGATATTAGTAATTATGTAGGATATTGTTTGTGTTGCATTTCTGTCACACAAATACATTTAGACTCCACTGTGTTGTGTTACAACAAGAAAACAAACATTTCAAAGTGACTCGGATTTGTAACAATAAATGCAGTACCTTACCGGAAGTTGTTGTAGCGTCCTTTTGTTTACTTTTTAATTTGAGTTGAATTCATTACAAACTGTAGTCCAGGTGTAGCCAGGTGGTAAAAGCACGTAGCTGTATTCATTTATATCCACTAGATGGCACTGTCCCTTTAAAAGATCCATAAATAATGTGTGCAAATGGTTATGGGATTGTGCATGCGCAGTGTTGTAAGAGTAAGAGCAAGCAATTACACTGGAGAGC
Source organism: Salvelinus sp. IW2-2015 (assembly GCF_002910315.2). Classification (NCBI taxonomy): domain Eukaryota; kingdom Metazoa; phylum Chordata; class Actinopteri; order Salmoniformes; family Salmonidae; genus Salvelinus; species Salvelinus sp. IW2-2015. Next base: position 25,903 of record NW_019943660.1, on the reverse strand, counting down.
TGTTGACATCCATCATGAGTCCAACTTTACTTTAGATTGATTGACATGAGGATGTTAACTTCTTGCTAGCTGAATACCAGTGCTCTCAGAACCACGGTGTGGAGTTGATGATAACATCATTTGAAGCTGCTGTATGGGAGATAAGGATCTAGTGTTCCATGTGGGGTGAGATAAGGATCTAGTGTTCCATGTGGGGTGAGATAAGGATCTAGTGTTCCATGTGGGGTGAGATAAGGAATCTAGTGTTCCATGTGGGGTGAGATAAGGATCTAGTGTTCCATGTGGGGTGAGATAAGGATCTAGTGTTCCATGTGGGGTGAGATAAGGATCTAGTGTTCCATGTGGGGTGAGATAAGGATCTAGTGTTCCATGTGGGGTGAGATAAGGATCTAGTGTTCATGTGGGGTGAGATAAGGATCTAGTGTTCTATGTGGGGTGAGATAAGGATCTAGTGTTCCATGTGGGGTGAGATAAGGATCTAGTGTTCCATGTGGGGTGAGATAAGGATCTAGTGTTCCATGTGGGGTGAGATAGGATCTAGTGTTCCATGTGGGGTGAGATAAGGATCTAGTCTTTCATGTGGGGTGAGATAAGGATCTAGTGTTCCATGTGGGGTGAGATAAGGATCTAGTGTTCCATGTGGGGTGAGATAAGGATCTAGTGTTCCGTGTGGGGGTGAAATAAGGATCTAGTGTTCCGTGTGGGGGTGAGATAAGGATCTAGTCTTCCATGTGGGGTGAATAGGATCTAGTGTTCCATGTGGGGTGAGATAAGGATCTAGTCTTCCATGTGGGGTGAGATAAGGATCTAGTGTTCCATGAGGGGTTGTAGTCCTGGGGCCCGGGGCCCGTCCTCGGGGGCCTGATTGGTGTCGCACTTTTGCCCCAAGCCCCAGCTAACACACCTGACTCCAATAATCAACTAATCATGATCTTCAGTTTTGAATGCAATTAGTTTAAATCAGGTGTGTTAGCTAGGGATGGAGACAAAGTGTTGTACCAATCAGGCCCCCGAGGACTGGAGTTGCCCAGGCCTGGGTAGGTATCACGTGGACAGTGTGTTTAAAGCAGAGCCACTACAAAAATGACCGTTTATGCATTTCACTTTGTACTTATTGTACTCATATTGTTTTTATACACTTTACTAACATATTTATTTATCTTGATGGTGGTTTAGACTGAATGTTACTTTATGGGGACTTCACCTTGCAGGGATTTTTCTCCTACATTATATATTTTTTATTTAAGCTTCGACATAATAAACAACCTCAAATGAGTTTGTGTCCTGTGCTGAGTGTACTGTTGCCAGGCAACAAAGGCATTATTTTTCTTGTTTTGGTTTGTTTGACACAAATCGCTTCAAGAGTTTTTTTTTTCCATAGTCACTCAAATTCTTTTAATGTTTTCTTTTACCTACGTCTATTGTTTGGTTCAGGTTACTTGCTCCAATTCCAATCAATGCTTTTGTATTAGTGTCCCATCCCTGTTTTTTTAAAGCATCCTCAGGTCAGTATGAAATACACATAGTTCATCTAATTTGGCTTCACAAAGATGAACTGGTTAGTCCTCACATTACCTTAGTCTGAGACTCCCTAGTCTAGAACAAATTCATCTGAAGTTAAGCAATTTGCCAGGAAGCCATTTAAAAATGTTTTTGATTAATTTAAGTAGAATTAACTTAGTCTTGACTTAAATTAAACCATGGAGTTACTGTGCCCAATGCGTTTGGGAACAGGTGTATCGACCAACATTTTATAGAATATCAAAATTGGAGATTGTAGGTTTATTTTTATTATTTATTTCATTCAGGGGTGGGTAGATAGACACGTTACAGCCTTTGTCAGTGTTTATTTATTATCGGTTTATTCTTTATTGTTTTGTTGTGCGGTTCACTTATAATAAAAATGTCGAACCGATTTCACGCTGCGCTTTGGTCCGAATGTTCTTACGACGATCGTGACAGTCATCCATACTGTTCAGAGAACTTTGAGAGAACGCTGTGACCCCTCATGAAATGTGTATTGCCTATGTGTTAGTGTGTGTGTATGTTTGGCATGAGCCAAGTATGACACCTCATCAATCAATGTGACAACACTCCAATGAGGTGTTACATAGGACACACGCACATAAAGTGACCCGTTACCCACACCGTGTCCGTCCACCACCGACATCCATCACACGGCAGTGTGTTTTTCAGCAGGCTGCAGATGGTGCTTCATCAGTAAATACAGAAAATAATGTCACTTCCTTGACCGACAACTATCAGCTATTCTGTTGTTCTTCTGTAACAAAATGCTAACAAGCTGCTTATATAAACGTTATTACATAGTTGGTTTATCCTCAACTTGTGTATACATTAGATATTTAGCTTGAGGTCTGTTGTTCATTACTCCTATATGATAACACAACAAATCCGTGCTCTCTGGGCCACTCGCACTACATCTGCATTCATCTTAGTTGTCAGCAGATGACGCACTAAACCCAACTCTCTTTATATCCGACCTCTCATTCCACAGCTATTTCGCGCTCTCTCCTCTCATTAAACTCACTCACTCACTCACTCACTCACTCTCACTCACGCTGTCTCTGTCCGGGAAGGTCGCTTTCAGAAAAACCGCCTGTTGTGTCTGTGGGATTCATTCCAGTGGTGAGCTACAAACAGACACGCTTTCCTGGCTCTGCTGTTTTCTGTCTATCCCGGACGTCTGCAGTAAATTCGTGTGTTTGCGAGCCTGCTATGTATTCTATTATAACGGAATTCACTCGAATCTTCTCCCTGTGAAGAAAGAGGCGACGGACCGCCTAAACTCAACTAGCGGCTAAAGTCTCATCTCGGTGGGGGTCTTGTTTTGTGTTTTACGGAGGACCCTGGTTCTGAGAACCCCCACAAAATGGAGAAGTTAGAAAATGGAATCAAGCCAGTGAAAGAGTGTGAATCTCCCGAGGACGAAGTGGTTGACCCCCGGATCCAGGTACAGTGATTAGCCGACAGTTATAATTTTAGATAGGGATTCTATATGTTTGGGTGTCTGTCTATTCATTTCATATATGATCTCTGTGGTCTTAAAAGAGACTAGACTTAGTAAAGATTTGGCATATCACATTTTAACATATGCTGCGCGTGGGTTTCAAGTTCGGTAAAGCTCATTTTCACCCCCAAAAAATGCACCTTTATAATACACCATCCTCGCATTTGCAGAAGTACAGCACCAGTCAAAAGTTTGGACACACCTACTCATTCAAGGGTTTTTCTTTATTTTTTATATTTTCTACATTGTAGAATAATAGTGAAGACATCACAACTATGAAACAACACATATGGAATCATGTAGTAACCAAAAAAAGTGTCAAACAAATCAAAATATAGTTTATATTTTAGATTCTTCAAAGTAGCCAGCCTTTGTGTTGATGACCGGTTTGCACACGCTTGGCATTCTCTCAACCAGCTTCACCTGGAATGCTTTTCCAACAATCTTGAAGGAGTTCCTACCAGAGCCGGTCCTGACCTCCCTGGGGCCCTAAGCAAAATTCTGCTAAGGGGCCCTCCTACCTGACCCGTGAGCCATGTAAACCATTTGCCATTGCCACACAGTCACACCTGATACCCCAGTGCTCCCACTACAATCCTCCCTCCTTTAAAACAGTTTGCTCCATCTGTCGGTCTAAGAATAAGTACACCTATACAGAACAGAATAAGGTTTAAACAAACAATATTTATTGAATAGAATATTTTCTATAGAATCTTAAGATAAGTGAATATTAACATAAATAAGAAATTGTAGAAAATATAAAATGTAGAAAATAATAAAATATAACACTGAGCTTTGGCTCTGCTGCCTGGTAATTAGTCCAGTCCTCACAATATTATACAATTAGCTTTGTCTATACAATGTAAACATAAGCCTATGGGCTATGGCTGCAGCTATATGTCTCAAAATAGTAAAATAAAACCGATACAGCTGTGTGATTAACTTTGGTTCCCTCTACAGCCTGGGCATTTTCAGCATCAGCATAGACACCAGTCTGTCTGGACTGTCTGGAAGAAATTGAGAAACTATGTCAGATAGTTAAGCAGTCATTTACACAAATGCACTTCTGCCATACAATCTTAAATGTTACTAAGTGTGTAAACATTTGAATGTTTGAATTAAAATCTTACCATCAACATATTCCTCTTCTGTACTTTCTTGAGGCAAAATCATCACAATGATGTCATCGTAGGACATGTTTCCCCACGTGGTGATTTATGCTCACCATCGCCAGACCACTCAAACCTTCCTGTGACATGGAAGACCTCAGATAGCTTTCGATGAGCTTTCATTTTGAAAAGCTCCTCTCTGCTGATGCTACTGTTACTGGTAGGGTGACTGCAATTCTTAGAGCTGTCCAAAAGGTTAGGATAGAGTTCCTCCAGGTTTTCCTCACGGAGAAAGGAAAGCAGCTCAAAGGCAGTCATCTTGTCTGATGGCAGATCAGTTAAATTCTGAATCTCGTGTTCCCGATCCATTCCACTGATGTCACAGTCATCTCTGAATCTCGTGTTCCCGATCCATTCCACTGATGTCACAGTCATCTCTGAATCTCGTGTGCCAGATCCATTCCACTGATGTCACAGTCATCTCTGAATGTCGTGTGCCAGACCATTCCACTGATGGCACGAGTCCATCTCTGAATCTCGTGTGCCAGATCATTCACTGATGTCAAGGTCATCTTCTGAATCTCGTGTTCCCGATCCATTCCACTGATGTCACAGTCATCTCTTGATCTCGTGTTCCCGATCCATTCCACTGATGTCACAGTCATCTCTGAATCTCGTGTTCCCGGATCCATTCCCTGATGTCACAGTCATCTCTGAATCTCGTGTGCCAGGTCCATTCCACCTGAATGTCACAAGTCATCTCTGAATGTCGTGTGTAGATCCATTCCACTGATGTCACAGTCATCTCTGAATGTGTGTGTCAGATCCATTCCACTGATGTCAACAGTTCCATCTCTGAATGTCGTGGTGTCAGATCCATTCCACTGATGTCACAGTCATCTCTGAATGTCGTGTGCCCAGATCCATTCACTGATGTCACAGTCATTCTCTGATGTCCGTGTGTCAGATCCATTCCACGATGTCACAGTCATCTCTGAATGTCGTGTGTCAGATCCATTCCACTGATGTCACAGTCATCTCTGAATGTCGTGTGCCAGATCCATTCCACTGATGTCACAGTCATCTCTGAAGGTTAAGAGTGTTTTCAACTTCCATGCAGTTGATCCTTTAAAGATCCGCTGGACATCTGAGAGGCTGTGCTCCATATTTAGTTTTGACCTGGTTGAGTGTTTCAAATCTCTCATCCATGGATGTCACAGCAGAGTCGACCACAACGTTGAAGTAGTTGACTTGGAGGTTTTTCAGTGCATCAGTCACTGGTTCATCAGGAGCCTCATTAGCTGAAATGCCTCAGTTTCTTCTCTTTCAGAACAGCGTTCACATTCATTTCTTCACAAATGCTTTTGGCTTTTGTCTGGGCCTCAGAGAATCCAGTTTCCCCGGTATGTAGTGAGGGAGGCCTTTGCATTTGAGATTAAATTCAGTGCGATATCCAACTGCATTGAAGCGGATTGGAGGAGCCTGTTCATCTTGTTTGTCATTGTCAGTATCTCACACCATACGAYACAGCAAATCAASAAGCGGTAGGACMCAACTTCCTCTGCAAGTGCTTGTGCCKCCACTTTGGCCAGAGGATCGTTGCTCGTCTGTCTTGCTTCCAGTAATGCCTCCCGAACCTCAGAAGCCTGATACCTGATTGCATGAACACTTTGGAGCCTACTCTCCCATCTTGTGTCACTCCATGACTTCACGGTTATGTTCAGGTGTTTCTTCAAAACACTCCCATCTTTGTGTGCCAGCTGAAAAGAAGGTGAARAGCTTTTTCACATGCCCAAAAAACCCAACTGCACCTTTTGAAGATTTGGCAGCATCTGCAGCGACAAGGTTTAGAGTATGTGCTCCACATGGGATGACACGGCTCTGGGATGTTTTTGGAGCAGTCTGGCTTGTACTCCTTGGTGCTTGCCCTTCATGTTGGTCCCATTATTATAAGCTTGCCCTCTGCAATCTTCAAATGGAATCTTCAGCTCGTTCAGCTTATCTAAGATGACAGTGGACAGATTCAAGCCTGTTGTAAACCTCAACATTCACAAAGCCGAGGAAGTGCTCCTTGATCTCTGGCTTTCCTTTTAAAGCCACGCGTCTCAGAATAATTGTCACGTTTGTCATAAGGAGTAGACCAAGATGCAGCGTGGTATGTTTCCATCCTTTATTATGGAATAGAAAACTTAAAAGAACAAAAGAACAAAACGAACAAACGAAACGTGAAGCTATAATAATGCTCACAGGCAACTAAACATAGACAAGATCCCAAAAAGCACAATGGGAAAATGGCTACCTAAATTATGATCCCCAATCAGAGACAACGATAAACAGCTGCCTCTGATTGGGAACCATACTAGGCCAATATAGAAATATAATTCACCTAGATAACCCACCCTTAAATCACATCCCGACCTAACCAACATAGAGAATTAAAGCTCTCTATGGTCAGGGCGTGACAATAATGGACATTTGTTCCTGGTGACTAATGTCAGGTGTACAGTCCAAGATAATGGAGAAGTACTTTGAGTCTCTTACTTGAGTCACTATTGCTTTCAGAATCTTGTCACTCACAATCTGTATCAGCTCATTCTGTGTGCGCTTCCCAAGGTAATGAGCATGTGTCTCTCCATCTTTCATTTTGCTGAGACGATTTTCCACAACGGAGTTACATTTTGCCAGTAATTCAACCTCTTTTAGGAAGTTTCCATTATCTGGTTGGAAGAGTTTGTCTGATGAACCCCTGAATGCTAGGTTTCTTTCAGACAGAGACTGGGTGATACTTATTAAACGTGTACAAGGACATCCCGCCACCTCTTTCTTTCAGCCTACAAAATTGTCATTTGTATCAAATCAATCAATTTGTAAGTCGCTCTGGATAAGAGCGTCTGCTAAATGACTTAAATGTAAATGTAAAAATCAAATCAAATGTTATTAGTCACATGCGCCGAATACAACAGGTGTAGTAGACCCTACAGTGAAATGCTGAATACAACAGGTGTAGTAGACCTTACCGTGAAATGCTGAATACAACAGGTGTAGTAGACCTTACAGTGAAATGCTGAATACAACAGGTGTAGTAGACCTTACAGTGAAATGCTGAATACAACAGGTGTAGTAGACCTGACAGTGAAATGCTTACTTACCAACAATGCAGTTAACCCCCATGGTGTTTCAAAATGGCGGTGATATTTGACCAGTCATTCACGCCTTCCTTTATTATTTTGTAGTCTTTTGTAGAAAAGAGCTTACAGCAGAAACAATACACAGCGTTGTTTTAGATTGAGTATGAAAGCCACCTCCTGGTAATCTTTTCCCCATTTGACAGCTGTCTCTGTAATAAGCCTGAATGGAAACCTCTTCTAGACTTGTCTTTAGGGTAAGAAAAATCCAGTCCTGGTTTGAATGGACCCCTAACTCAGTCCTCATAAAGTCTGTGAAGACTGGGGGTCAATCTGCTGGGTCATTTGGTGGAGCAGCAACAGTTCTATTAGGGTCTGAGCTGCTTGTATCTGATGCTGGTTGTACACCTCTGGTTGTGCTAGTACTGGCTGAGGCTGCCTGTACTTCACCTGGGTCTGTGTACTGGCTGAAGACGGCTGTACCGGGTCTGTGTTAGTACTTGCTGAAGATGGCTGTACTGGGTCTGTGTTAGTACTTGCTGAAGCCGGCTGTACTGGGTCTGTGTTAGTACT
>NW_019943660.1:11556-14113 GCF_002910315.2 Salvelinus sp. IW2-2015 | reverse complement strand
CACACCTCCTCCTCCATGCTTCACGGTGGGAACCACACCTCCTCCTCCATGCTTCACGGTGGGAACCACACCTCCTCCATGCTTCACGGTGGGAACCACACCTCCTCCTCCATGCTTCACGGTGGGAACCACACCTGCGGAGATCATCCGTTCAGCTACTCTGTGTCTCACAAAGACACGGCGGTTGGAACCAAAAATCTCAAATTTGGACAAAGGACACATTTCCACTGGTCTAATGTCCATTGCTCGTGTTTTTTGGCCCGAGCAAGTCTCTTCTTATTATTGGTGTCCTTTAGTAGTGGTTTCTTTTCAGCATTTCAACCATGAAGGCCTGATTTACCCAGTCTCCTCTGAACAGTTGATGTTGAGATGTGTCTGTTACTTGAACTCTGTGAAGCATTTATTTGGGCTGCAATCTGAGGTGCAGTTAACTCTAATGAATTTATCGTCTACAGTAGAGGTAACTCTGGGTCTTCCATTCCTGTGGCGTTCCTCATGAGAGACAGTTTCATCATAGCGCTTAATGGTTTTTGCGACTGTACTTGAAGAAACTGGCTTAAAAATGTCTTGAAATTTTCCGAATTGACTGACATTCATGTCTTAAAGTAATGATGGGCTGTTGTTTCTCTTTGCTTATTTGAGCTGTTCTTGCCATAATATGGGCTTGGTCTTTTACCAAATAAGGCTATCTTCTGTATACCCCCCTACCTTGTCACAACACAACTTATTGGTTCAAACACATTGACGAAAGGAATTCCACAAATTCACTTTTAACAAGGCACACCTGTTAATTGAAATGCATTCCAGGTGACTACCTCATGAAGCTGGTTGAGAGAATGCCAAGAGTGTGCAAGGCTGTGATCAAGGCACAGGGTGGCTACTTTGAAGTATCACACATATAAAATATATTTTGATTTGTTAAACACTTTTTTGGGGGGGTTATTACATGATTCCATATGTGTTATTTCATAGTTTAGATGTCTTCAGTATTTTTCTACAATGTAGAAAATAGTTTAAAAAATAAAGAAAAACCCTTGAATGAGTAGGTATGTCCAAACTTTTGACTGGTACTGTGTGTAAGATAGCCTACTATTCGTAATGGTTAGATTGAGATAGTCATAATTTAAGACAATAATATAACAATCACTATTCACAAAATGGAATGTGCAGTGCATAGTGGCGTAGAGTAGGCCTAGGCAATAGGCTAGACCAGATACATGGCTTGTCCTTTCTTTGCACAAGAGCATTTTGGCCTTTTATAAACACATTTCATGTAATTATACTACACTTTATTTTTGCTCTCTATCCTCTCTTTTCCTTCCTCTTCATTTTTCTCTCTCCTATCCTTTCCTCCTTTCCTTCTTCCCTCCTCCCTGTCTCCTGTGTGTTGTGTGTAAACAGGGGGAGTTGGACAGGTTGAACCAGTCTACAGAGGACATCAACCGCTGGGAGAGAGAGCTGGAGGTAGGCCTGTGTGCGTTTGTGCTCAAGGACAGACTTGTCACTTTTCTTGGCTCGGGTATTSCAACCAGCGACCTTTCAGTTACTGGCCCAAAGCCTTTCAATCAAATCAAATCAAATAGCAGCCTATCCCAAGTCTGACGTCTTCATTTCCCCCTAAACCGTCTCCTCTTCTGGGTTTCATTAGTAATAGTCTAGAATAGACAAGTCTAGGTCCAAAAGGCTTCTCAACAGCTTCTACCCCCAAGCCATAAGACTACTGAACAGCTAATCAAATGGCTACCCAGACTATTTTCATTGCCCCCCCCCACCCCAAGAGAGAGATCCACAGACTAATACATGTCCCTGGGCCTGGAAATGATTGATTTCCCCCTCCAGGATGGAGAAGCTGTCTTCATTAAAGTATGGGGATTCTAGTGGGGGGATATAGGTAGCACACAGGAGGACATTTTCTCTGTTAAGATAATTTCCTTTTGAATTTCTAGCCAAATGTAAAATGTTCCTGTTTTGATTAATTAATGGAGTGAGTTAGGTCTGCTCTATACCAAATTAGCATTCCCCCGAGTCCCTTCCCTGTTTCACACCTGGTAGTTTGGTGATGGGACTACCAGCTCTCTGTAACCTAGAGGGCAACCAGTGGGTCCGTCTCCTCTATACCAGTTTCTTGCAGGATGACAATGTCTGCATTACCGATTTCTTTGGTGAAGTCCGGGTCCTGCTCTTTAGGCCAAAGGCAGATGACCTCAGACCTTGGATATTCCAGGATGATATAGTGAAGGCTTTTTGTTCCATAAAGTGTCCAATGTTGTTGGTCGGTTTGGCCTCAGGCCAGTAAGTGTGAGCAGAGCCTGCTGAGCATCTGGTACATGCCGTTGGCTTGGCGAGTGTAAGAGTGGGGTTGGGCCAGTTTGCCCGCTCCACTACCTGGGCGTATGTGTGACTTCCATGTTGATGCCCTCTTTGCGGGGGTGGGGTGCATGGGGTGGGCAGGAGTGGCATGGGTCTGATCTGAGGGGGCCTAAATTGGGTGTGGGCATGGTTGATGTGGGGGGGGGTGTGTAGATTTAAACCCTAGAGCTACTCTCTCTCTCTCTCT
>NW_019943660.1:0-8935 GCF_002910315.2 Salvelinus sp. IW2-2015 | reverse complement strand
CAATTGCACCCCCCCCCCCCTTTTACGCTGCTAGCTACTCACTGTTTTTATCTGTGCGTAGTCACTTTAACTCCACTACATGTACATATTACCTCAATTACCTCGACTAAACCGGTGCCCCCGCACATTGACTCTGTACCGTACCCCCTGTTTATAGCCTCGCTATTGTATTTACTGCTGCTCTTTAATTATTGTTACTTTTTATTTCTTATTTTTTACTTTGTACTATTTTTCATTAAACTGCATTGTTGTTAAGGGCTTGTGCATTGACAAAATAAAATTTTATTTGATTTGAAATACGCTATTTTCCTTTAAACTCCTCCTGAGAGAGGGGGGGGTAGAGGGGAGAGGGGAGATGGAAAGGGAGGAGGGAGAGAGGGAAGGGGAGAGAGGGAGAGAGGAAGGGGGAGAAGAGGAGAGGGGCGAGAGGGGAAGGAGTGGGAGAGAGGGAAGGGAGAGAGGGAGAGGGAGAGGGAGGAGAGAGGGGGAGGGGAGAGAGGGAAAGAAGAGAGACAGTTTGCTGAAAGATTGAGTACTTGGGGAAACGTCAGCGAGATTCCTTGTATTTCAGAAAAAATCCTGTTATAAACTACACAGTAATACCTGTATTATACACCATATATTATTAATCCTTGTATATACACATATTGTAAGGAAATACCTGTATTATACACCCATTATAATATGTGAATACCTCTATTATCACATACACATGTAATATCCTGTATACACAGTATATTAATGTAATACCTGTACTAAAGCACATATATTGAAGGTGGAGATAAGCCGTCTATAGAATAGCAACACATAGCGACATTTAGGTAGATGACCGAGATGGTATTATAACATAAATAAAGCATGGTTAATAACCTGTAATGTGATAGAGGACAGCTGAATAATAGTAAATAACCCTGTAATTAATACACAATAATGTGAAATAAACCGTGATGTTAGATAGAACACTAGGATATATTAAATGTAATGGAAGCGACATGTAGAGTAACACATATGGAGAATACCTGATATGATACAAAAATGAAGGCGAGCATGTAAATAGCCGGATAGTTAAGTAAGAAGGAGCACGTGATATTTGAAAGATGTAAATACCGTGTATTAGTACACACATATTGATGTAATAAGACGTGTATTATACACCATATATTATGTAATACCTGTATGAAAAGGCACTTGTAAATAACCGTGTCGATTGAGTACGAAAGAGTAGAGACAGAGGGAAGAGGGAGGGAGGAAAAAGAAAAAAAGGGGGAGTAGGGAGAGGAGAGAAAGTTAGGGAGGGAGGAGAGAGTAAGGGGGAGAGGAGGTAGGGAGGAGAGTAGGGAGGAAGAAGGAGAGAGGTAGAAGGAGGAGGAGGGTGAGAGTAGGGGAGAGGAGGGAGGAGCGGGGGAGGAGGAAGTGTCTCTCTGTCTGACCATTAAACCCTAGAGCTACTCTCTCTCTCTGTCTCTCTGTCTGACCATTAAACCCTAGAGCTACTCTCTCTCTCTGTCTTGCTGTCTGACCATTAACCCCTAGAGCTACTCTCTCTCTGTCCAGCAGCTATTAGAAAGACATTTAGATTACTGTTAGGAAGCCCACTATTGTTGGGTCCTGTTTTAAGACTGGGTCAGGGGCCAGGGGAAATGGGACAGGGGTCAGGAGACAGGGACTGTGGTTCGAGACATGGTGGAACACAAAAACAACTTCAGGAAGCTACCTTTCAACATCAGGAGTTCATTGGTCAGTATTGGGTTAAACATGTTTCAGAGCACTGATTTAATAGGTGTTTTTTTCCAGAGAGACAAACTATGAGCATGTTTATTGTAAACATAGTTCCTCAGTGGATGTCACAGATACCTCATATCTCCGTCATCCATGAAGTGTTTTGAGAGGCTGGTTATGGCACACATCAACTTCATCATCCCAGACACCCTACTCCAACTTGCATACCGCCCCAACAGATCCAAAGACGATGCAATCTCAATTGTACTCCACACTGCCCTCACCCACCTAGACATGAGGAATAACTATGTAAGAATGCTGTTCATTGACTACAGCTCAGCATTCAACACCATTGTCCCCTCCCAGCTCGTCACTAAGCTTAGGAACATGGGATTGAACCCCTCCCTCTGAAACTGGATCCTGGACTTCCTGATGAGCCGACCCCAGGTGGTGAGAGTAGGCAACATCACCTCGCCACGCTGACCCTCAACACGGGGGTCCCACAGGGGTGCGTGTTTAGTCCCCTCCTGTACTCCCTGTTCACCCAAGACTGCGTGGCCAGGCACGATTCCAACACCATCATTAAGTTTGCTGACGACACTACGGTGGTAGGCCTGATCACTGACAACGATGAGACAGCCTATAGGGAGGAGGTCAATGACCTGACAGTGTGGTGCCGGAACAACAACCTCTCCCTTAACATCAGTAAGACCAAGGAGCTGATCGTGGACTACAGGAAACAGAGGKCCGAGCACGTCTAGGACCTCTCTATATCAGGCGGTGTGAAAGGAAGAGCCAGAAAAGCATTAAAGACTCCAACCAACAACCCATAGATTGTATAGCTAACAAAATAGCTAACAAAATAGCTAACAAAATAGCTAACTAAATAGCTAACAAAATAGCTAACTAAATAGCTAACAAAATAGCTAACAAAATAGCTAACAAAATAGCTAACTAAATAGCTAACAAAATAGCTAACTAAATAGCTAACAAAATAGCTAACTAAATAGCTAACAAAATAGCTAACAAAATAGCTAACTAAATAGCTAACAAAATAGCTAACTAAATAGCTAACAAAATGGCTACATGGACTATCTGGGGTTGACCTTTGTATTTTTGCACCGTCTCTAGTCACACTCACAGGGCCCTACACACTCCGCACACTGATACTCCAACACACATACAAACACTCACTCCATCATTTGCTCAACACACACACAATATGAACATACATTTATACTGACTCTACACACACACCCTCTCACATACAATCCTCATAGACGCTGCTGCTACTCTGTTTATCATATATCCTGATGCCTAGTCACCTTACCCCTATACATATCTACCTCCATCGATCCAGTATGCTGGAACTGACTGACCCTGTATATAGTATGATTACTTTATCATGTTCTTCTTATTGTTATATCTTGTGTATTATTATGTGTTTGTGTTACATTGTTATTCGTTATTGTATTGTTGGGGTTAGAGTTAGCATGAAAGGCATTTCACTGTACTTGTGACATTAACACTTGAAACCTGATTGAAACGTGAAACCGCAGAAACCATTGAGGAAGTGTGACGATGTCACAGGAAGCTAGTTTCCCCTCAATGCCCCCTTCTCCCCCTCTCTTCTCCCCTTCCCTTTTCCTCCTCCATCTCTCCCCCTGCTCTTCTCCCCCCTCTCTTCTCCCCTTTTCTCTCCCCCTCTCTCTCTCCCTCCATCTCTCCCCCTCCTTCTCCCCTCCATCTCTCCCCCTTTTTCCCCTTCCCCCTCTTCTCCCCTCCATCTCTCCCCCTTCCTTTTCCCCTTCATCTTTTTCCCCTCCTTCTCTCCCCCCCATCTCTCCCCCTCTCTTTCCCCTCCATCTCCCCCTCTTTTCCCCTCCATCTCTCCCCCTCTCTTCTCTCCCCCTCTCTTCTCCCCTCCATCTCTCCCCCTCTTTTCCCCTCTATCTCTCCCCTCTTTCTCTCCCCCTCTCTTCCCCTCCATCTCTCCCCCTCTCTTCTCCCCTCTATCTCTCCCCCTCTTTTCACTTCCATCTCTCCCCCTTCTCTTCTCTCCCCTCTCTTCTCCCCTCCATCTCTCCCCCTCTTTTTCCCTCCATCTTCCTCCTCTCTTCCCACCCCTCCCTTTCTGTGGACAAGATGCAGGGTGTTACAGCCCTTAAATCTAGGGTGACCACATTTAAGATACCCAAAATCGGGACAATGGGATGATTTCGAGTAAGAGATTATAGCCTACAGGAATAAAACAATTTACGGGAGGCGGGAACAAAGGACAAAATGTGGGGACTGTACGTCCAATTAGGGGACATGTTGGTAACTTTACCTGAATCTGATTCACGGAAGTTGGCGCCACACCACAACTCCTCTTTGACAGGGAGAGAGACATTCTCAGCCCAATTTTAGACATTGTGACGCAGGACCGAGAGAAGGGATTTTCCCCTGTAATATTTCCACAAATATGGTAAACACATAGGGGTAATGTTCCGGTCTGCAGAACTGGTGGCTGTGTGTTGTCATGCTATGTGTGTGTGTGTGTGTGGTGTGTGTGTGTGTGTGTGTGTGTGTGCTTGTGGGTGTGCTAGGTTAGTGGGTTTAGTGTTGCTGATGATTAGCTGACCACATCTCTTTCCGAGGGAAAAAGCCTGACTATCTCAGTTCTGTGAATCGGATGGAGTGAGAGAGGCAGGACTGAGTGGAAGGAGGAGGACTGGAGTGGAGAGAGGAGGACTAGGAGAGGAGGAGGGACGGAGGACGAGGAGGAGGATGGAGTGGACGAGGGAGAGGAGAGGAGTGAGACGAAGGAGAGAGAGGACTGGGAGTGGAGGGAGGAGGACTGGAGTGGAGGGAGGGGGACTGGAGTGGAAGAGGAGGAGGACTTGAAGTGGAGAGAGAGGAGGACTGGGAGAGGAGGAGGAGGACTGGAGTGGAGAGGAGGAGGACTTAGAGAGGGTGAGTGGAGAGAGGAGGAGGACTAGAGGAGAGGCAGGGGATGGAGTGGAACTGGCAGAGGAGAGGATGGAGATGGAGAGGAGAGGAGACTAGGAGGACTGGACGTGAGGGAGAGGACTTGAGAGGGAGATGGACTGAGGAGAGGAGGGACTGGGGGAGCAGGAGAGGAGGAGGACTGTAGTGGAGATGAGGAGGACTGGAGGGGAGGAGGAGGACTGGAGTTGGAGAGGAGGAGGGACTGGAGAGCAGGAGGAACGGGAGTTGGAGAAGAGGGAGGACTGGACTGGAGAGGAGAGGAGAAGGACTGAGTGGAGAGAGGAGGACGGACTGGAGAGGAGGAGGACTGGGTGAGAGAGGATGGCTGGGAGAGGAGGATAGGACTGGGAGATGGAGAGGAGCTGGGACTGGACTGACTGAAGGAGGAGGGACTGGAGGAGAGGAGGAGGGACTGGGGAGAAGGAGGACTGCTGGAGAGAAAAACTTTCCCAAACAAAACAGCACACAGACATGGCTACATAGACCACTTCATACGATGTCAATACACTCTGACGAACACCCTGTCTGTTTCATGGTGACAACTATAATATGACCACTGTGTATAGATGAAACCACCCTCGTCTTGTGTCATGGTGACAATATAATATGACCACTGTGTTCGATGAACACCCTGTCTGTTGTCATAGGTGACAAAGAACAGGACAAGAATGTGACACATATAAGGTTCCTGGAGAGTTGTGGTGTTTTTACTAACGGCTGTGTGTGTGTCTGGGTCTGTGTGTGGTGTCTGTGTGTTGTCCTGTGTGGTGTCTGTGTGTTGTTGTACTGTCTGTTGTCGTGTCTGTCTGTCTGTCTGTCTGTCTGTCTGTCTGTCTGTCTGTTCTGTCTGTCTGTCTGTCTGGTCTGTCTGTCTGTTCTGTCTGTCTGTAAGGACTGTGCGTCAGAGGTTCGCGCGGTGCTGGGGAAGCCACAGTGAAGCTGGATGAGCAGGTGAAGGATCGGCAGAGCTGTAGAAGACGTCCAAAACCTACTGGGAGGCCAGGGAGAGAAGCTAGACAGGTACACAACCAACCACACACCACACACGCACCACAACACCACACGCACCACGCACACACACAGGTAGAACCCTTTTGGTTTGATGTAGAACCCTTTTCACAGAGGGTTCTACCTGGAACCAAAAATGGGTCTCCTATGGGGACAGCTGAAAACCCTTTGAGTTCCATGTAGAACCCTTTTCGCAAGGGTTCTACCTGGAACCAGAAAGGGTCTCCTATGGGACAGCTGAAGAACCCTTTCTGGGCAGGCTGGGGTTAGTACAGGCCTGCATGGGAGGAACATTTAATAAAGAAACACACACACACACCTCAAGGCTCTTTAAAGCCCATAGGAGAAGTCACATTGCTTCTATTTATAACTCTGTCCACACCACCTCTAAATCAGACTGATCACACACTGCTTGACTCACACACACACACACACACACACTCACACTCACACTCACTCACACACACACACACACACACACCACACACACACACACACACACACACACACACACACACACACACAACACACACACAACACACACACACACACACCACACAACACACAACACACACACACACACACACAAACAACACACACAAACACACACTCACAGTTTTCCTGTCAGCTGGTTGTGAATAGTGTAGGATGAGGAGATGAGGTCTCAAAGGTGTTAAATCCCTGCTTGGGAGATACCAGAGCTGAGCGATGATGGTTAAAGAGTTACATTGGATTTTATGGTCTGTATATTTGAATCTCATGTAGGATACATCAAACCACCACAGGCCTTTTTCGGGTTGGAGGTTTTATTTTGTGCCTTGTAGTTCATTTTCAAATTGTAATTGGAGAATGCCAGTGCTTGTTTTGGGTAGTCTTAATAGTCACTCTAGGATGTTTATATTTTCATATGCATCTATTATATAACTCTGTCAACCAACACAGTCCCTCTGTCCCTTTCTGTCAGCTGCTTGTGAGTAGGGTAGCATAGAGAGATTGAGTGTCAGGTGTTTTAATCCCTCCTTTATTTAACCTCGCTATATCCGCGTGTGGCCTCTGCCACCCCTGCCCACCTCCTACAGCTTGCTCTGATTGGCTGTCCTCTTGCCACCCCCTGCCACTGCCCACCTCCTACAAGCTGCTCTGATTTGGTCCTAGCAAGACTATTCCACAGGACACTCTAGGGGGCTTGGTCCATCAACCCTGGCAACAGCCATGGAAGAGCATCGTTTCAGTCATTCAACAAAGACTAGCGTGTGTGTCTGCCAAAACAAAAAAAAGAGAGCTGACCTGTCTACTGCTTTGATGGGGAAGGGTACATAGCGGGACAGAGGACTTGAGTGTCCTAGAGTCCACTGGTGTCTACATAAGCTGCCAGTCTACATAATAGAGCGGTATGTAGATGCCAACTTCAAACACGTGAGTGGCAGGATTACTCAGAGGTTTTCAGATTATGATGGGACACAAACTCCAATCTGAACGCAGTCTTAACAAGTTTACAAACACCCACATTGTAGGCACTTTTCCCCCAGTGAGGCCCAGTCCTATCTAGCTAGCAGTCTAATCTAGCTAGCAGCCCCTATCTAAGCTGCAGCTACTATCTAGTACAGCCCCCTATCTAGCATAGCCAGGTCCTATCTAGCTAGCACCCTATCTAGCTAGCAGCCCCTATCTTGCTAGCAGCCCCTTCTTGCTAGCAGCCCCTATCTAGCTTTAAGGCAGCTTATCTAGCTAGCAGCCCTATCTAGCTAGCAGCCCCTATCTTAGCTAGCAGCCCTTATCTACTAGCAGCCCTATCTATGCTAGTCAATCTACTGAGTTAGCTCATCTAGCTAGCGACGCGACTATCTAGCTAGCAGCCCTATCTAGCTAGCAGCCCCATCTCAGCTAGCAGCCCTATCTAGCTCAGCAGCCCTATCTAGCTTGCGCTCTATCTAAGCTAGCAGCTCTATCTAGCTACGGCAGCTTACTAATCTAGCTAGCAGCCCATATCTAAGCTAGCAGCCCATCTAGCTAGCAGCTTCTATAGCTAGCTAGCAGGCCCCCATTCTAGCTAGCCAGCTCTATCTAAGCTGCAGCCCCTATCTAGCTAGCAGCCTATCTACGAAACTGCAGCCCCTATCTAGCTAGCAGCTCTATCTAGCTGCTAGGCCCCTATCTAGCTAGCAGCTCTATCTAGCTAAGCAGCTCTATCTAGCTACAGCTACGTATCTAGCTGCCAGCCAGCTCTATTTCTAGCTAGGCAGCTACTATCTAGCTAGCAGCGTCTATCTAGCTAGCAAGCCCTATCTAGCTAGCCAGCTCTATCTAGCTAGCACCCCTATCTAGTGTCGGTAGTTTGGAGTGATTCAAGTTCATCTCTGTACCTCTTGTTGTGCTTATGGGTTCATTTCGAGCTAGTCAGATTAGCCCCTCCTCATCCATTGTGGCCATCAATGTGTCAATGCCGTGGGCAAATGCAGAGTCTGTGTAGAGTGTTCACTCTTTTTCCTCTTGCTCAGTTACCAGGTCTCTCCTGTAGTGCTCTGAAGTTCGGCCAACTGGGCTGAGGCCTCAGATGGGTCCAATTGTCATTTTATCTACCACCTCGAATGTTCCTGCCATGTCCTCCTGACTTCACCACTGCATAGGATGCATATTGTTACCTTCTCCTGTGCTCTGTGACCCTCATAACAACACCGTTCCGTAAACAGAGGTCTCTGCTGTTCCTTCCAATGGACAATTCTGGAGGTCCATTCTGACCTTTACTTGTTTCTGTGCCCTGTCCTCACAAATTGTGGTTCCCCGTTCCCCATTCATCAGTTCGTGTTGGCTCACCTCTGTCACATAGGTGATGTGTTTGGCCGTGCGATCATTTTTTGTGTTTGATTTCCTTTTGCTCATAGGGTGAACAGTTTAGAGGCCAATAAAGGGCGGTCACTCCATGGTCTGTGTTGATTTCCAGAGGTTCTATAACTATATGAGGCAGTTTTTACCAATTGCCTTTGACAGGGCAGGCAAATGTGTCTTGCACAATCAGTTGGCCACAATTCAAGTTGTCCAATTGTGCACTGTAGTTAATGTAACACCTCTTCTTCCCCCTTTGGTTCTTGATTAAAGGATGAATGAACATACCCATCCTGTGTCGGGAAACATCCAACCTAAACGGAGTTAACTAAATTCCTAAACACTAGGCTAGGCAGCCCCTATCTAGCTTAGCAGCTCTAATCTAGCTAGCAGC
>NW_019943659.1:107199-113732 GCF_002910315.2 Salvelinus sp. IW2-2015 | reverse complement strand
AGTGGTGGATCTGTGTAGTATAGTGGTGGGATCTGGTAGTATAGTGGTGGATCTGTAAAGTAATAGTGGTGAATCTGTGTAGTAAGTGGATTGTGTAGTATAAGTGTGACTCACGTGGTAGTGTATCATGGTGTGTGGAACTGCGTAGTATAGTGGTGGATCTGTGTAGCTATTAGTGGTGGATTCTGTGTAGTATAGTGGTGATCTGTGTAGATACGTTGGTGGAATCTGTGTAGTAATAGTGGTAGGATATGTGTAGAGATATAGAGGAGGTGGAGTTCGTATATCAGTGGGTCGGAACGTCTGGTGTAGTATAGTGGTGAACCCTGTGTGTATAGTGGCTGTGTATCTATGGTGTCTTGTGAGTATACTTGGTGGACTCTATATATATAATTGAGGTGGAATCTGTGTAGTCTAATCGTGGTGGATCCTGTGTATATCAGTGCGGTGGATCTGCTTAAATATAGTGGGGATCCTGTGTAGTATAGTGGTGAATCTGTGTAGTAAGTGTGGATCTGTGTAGTATAGTGGTGATATTGTATATAATGTGGTGGATCTGTGTAGTATAGGGTGATCGTGTAGTATAGTGGTGATTGTGTAGTATAGTGGTGTCTGTGTAGTATAGGTGGTGGATCTGTGTAGTATAGTGTGGATGTGTGTAGTATTGTGATCTGTGTAGTTATAGTGGTGGATTCTTGTTAGTATAGTGGTGGATATGTGTAGTATACGTGGTGGGATCTGTGTAAGTATGTGGTGGATCTGTGTAGTTAGTGGTGGCAACTCTGTGTAGTAAAGTGGTGGATCCTGTGAGCTAATACAGCAGTGGTGGCACTATCTCGTGTAGTAAGTGGTGATCTGTGAAGTATCCAGGTTGTCGGACTTCTGTGTAGTATACCAGTAGGTGAGCATCTGTGTGTATATGGTGGCACTGTGTAAGTGTCAAGTGAATGGATTCTGCTTATCAATTACTGGTGGTGGATATGTGTATATAGTAGTGGATCTGTTGTAGTATAGTAGTGGATCTGTGTAGTATATCGTGGTGGACAGTTCTGTGTAGTAAAGTGGGCCGAATCTGTGTAGTTATATCAAATAATCTGTCAGGGTGGAAGGCTTTTCTTGTGTCTAGTACACCTCGGTGAGATCTGTTGTATATACCCGCTGCGGTGATCTGTTAGTATAGTGGCGGATCGTGTGTCGCTATATCAGTGCGTGGAATCTGTGGTAGTATAGTGGTGGATCCTTTGTAAGTATGTGGCTGGCGATTCTGTGTAGTAAGTGGGTGATCTGTGTAGTAATATCAGGTCGTTGCAATCTGGATGTTAGTATAATGTGGAGAAAAAGTTGCCTAGTGAGTAAGTGTGGGGTGGAAGATGCCTCATGGTACTATAAGTGAGTGGAATCTTGTAGTATAGTGGGTGGATCCTAGCTGTAGTGTACAAGCTGGTGGATCTGTGTAGTAAGTGGTGGATCTGGTAGTATTGTGGTGAATTGTGCAGTATAGTGGCGATCTGTGTAGTATACGTGGGGATTGTGTAGTATAACAGAGAAGGATAGAAGTATTGATGTGAGAGGTATAGTGGACGGAACTTGGTGTGAGAATAAGTGGCGAGAATCGTGTGTAATATAGTGGTCTGAGATCTGTGCAGGTATAGCTAAGCGACTGCTGTGTAGTATAGTGGTGGATCTGAGTAGTATGACAATTGGTAGGTGGATACTATTAGTTCATAAAGCTGGTGGATCTGTGTAGTAATACTGGTGAAAATCTATGTAGTATAGCGGTGGATCTGTTAGTATACAGTGAGTGGATCTAATCGAGTGCATCAAAAGAAACATAAAATGAGAACATAACCAAAATTAACGGAAGACTAGTCCCTAAAAAATACTATTGAAATACAGTTAATAATGAAACCTAATATTGCCTCTTTAAGGCGTTGTGAGTTCTGGGGTCTTACTCGACATAACCCAATTAATTCAAAATGGGACATATTAACACAGAGAATTAGAAGAGCTACCCTATAACATTGCGTAATACTCTAAAAATATCCTCCTGGTGTACAACGAAAACACACCAAAAAAATAAATGATGCAGCAGCAAATTAGGAAGCGATACAAGAACTAAGACGTTAATTATCAAAAAATCCAGAAAAGAGCTGTTAAATCTACAACAACTTAAAAGAAAGTGGTTCCCAAAACACTGTGCCATAACAAAGGCCATCATCTACAGAGAGATGAACCTGGTGAAGGAGTTCCCTCACTAAAGTCAAGCTGGTCCTTGGGCTTGCGTGTTTCACAAAACACAACACAACCACCATCAGAGCCCCAGTACAGCAACCAAAATTAGACCACAAAGCATCATGAGAAAACAAAGAAGAGAGAATATTACTTGACACAATGGAACAGACATTAAAACAAAAAACGAGAGCCAAACTAGAAAGTGACTAATTTATGTGACCCTACAATCAGAGAGTAACACCATGGCAGAATACCATGACCCACTGTGACTGAAACCCATAAAGCGTGAAAGGAAAAGCTATTTCCGATCTATGTACAGACTCAGTGAGCATAGCCTTGCTATGAGAAAGGCCACCATGGCAGACCTGGCCTCTCAAGAGAAGACAGGCTATGTGCACAACTGGCCCCACATGAGTGGAAACTGAGCTGCACTCCTAACCTCTGGCCAAAGTATGACCATATAGAGAGAGAAATATTTCCCTCCAAGATTACACGATCCACAAATTTTTTTGAAAAAAGCAAATCGAATTTGAATCAACTCCATATTCTACTGGTGAAATACCCACAGCTGCATGAACATCACAACAACAATATGTGATTGACCTTTGCCACATAACATAAGAGAAAGGGCAACCAGTGAAGAACAAGAGCGACCAATGATAAATACAGCCCATAATTTTCCCCCTTTTGTTACTTTATATTTGGACATGTATGATTAGATACATGTCTTTATTCTTTTGGAACTTTTGTGTAGTGATAATTTACTGTCTAATTTGTATTGTTTTATTTCTCTTTTGTTTATTACTAGACCTCTTCACACCACCTTAGTGTGCGAATGAGTGTAACACAATTATGTTTACCAATGCCAATAAGCCCATAGAATTGCAAAATGAATTTGAGAGAAGCGATGAGAGAGAGAGAGTAGTAGAGAGAGAGAGAAAGAGAGAAGGAGAGAGAAGAGAGAGAGAGACCGACGAGATGAGTGAGAGTAGAGAAAGAGAGAGAGAAGAGAGAGAGAGAGAGAGAGAGAGAGAGAGAGAAGGAGAGAGGAGGAGCTAGAGGGAAGGAAGTAAGATAGGGAGGAGAGAGGAGAGCAGAGAGAGAGGAGAGAGAGAGAGAGCGAGAGAGAGAGAGAAGAGAGAGAGAGAGAGAGAGAGAGATAGTAGAGGGGAAAGGAGAAGTAGAGAGAGAGTAGAGATAGAGAGAGAGAGAGAGGATAGTAGAGGGAGGAGAGTAGAGGAGAGAGAGAGATAGTAAAGAGGGAGGAGAGTAGAGATGAGAGGAGAGAGGATAGAGGTAGAGGGAGGAGAAGTAAGACTGAGAGAAGAATGGAGGGTAGGAGAGTAAAGAGAGAGAGAGAAGAGGAAGAGAGAGGATAGTAGAGGGGAGGAGAGTAGAGAGAGAGCGAGAGAGAAGGATAGATAAGGAGAAGTAGAGAGAGAGAGAGAGAGAGAGAGAGAGAGAGAGAGAGAGAAGAGTAGAGAGAAGAGAAAAGTAAGTGAAGAGGAGAGAGAGGATAGTAGAGGGAGGGAGTATGAGAGAAGAGGAGAGAGAGAGGAGAGAGCAGAAGAGAAGAGTAAAACAGAGAATAAGTAATGAGAGAGAGAGAGAAATAGGAGGAAAAATGCCCCTGACACGCCACAAGCATGACCCAAGAGAGAAGGGATCAGAGGAGGAACTGTCATTCGTTCAACCTGCCCCTTCTCTCTCTCCCTCCTCTCTCTCTCTCTCTACCTTGCTGTTGTGATGCACACTGCGGTAATTCACCCAGTAGATATGGGGTTTATAAGATTGGATTTGTTTTCAAATTCTTTGTGGACTGTGTGAATCTGGGGAAATATGTGTCTCTAATGATGGTCATACATTGGGCAGGAGGTTAGGGAAGTGCAGCTCAGTTTCCACCTCAGTTTGGGGCAGTGTGCACATAGCCTGTCTTCTCTTGGAGAGCCATGTCTGCCCTAAGCGGCCTTTCTCAATAGCAAGGCTATGCTCACGGATCTGTACATAGTCAAAGCTTTCCTTAAGTTTGGGTCAGTCACAGTGGTCAGGTATTCTGCCACTGTGTACTCTCTGGTTTAATGCCAAATAGCCTTCTAGTTTGCTCTGTTTTTTTTGTAAATTCTTCCCAATAATGTCAGTAATTATAGTTTTTTTGTTTTGGTCACGATTTGGTTGGTTTCAATTGTGTTGCTGTCCTCTCTCCTTTCTCTCCTTATTTTTCTGTGTGAGCGATCTGCGCTCCCACCACAACCGTAATGAGCGGAAAGGGCTGTGAGGCGAGGGCTGAGAAAGCCTCTGAAGATGAAGTCTGGACAGAACAGATGGGTTTTGTTGAGGACTTGGGAGGCTGGTGGGGTGGCGATAGTCTAATTTGAGCAGCATAAAGCCGGGACCCTTTTCATATGCAGAGTACAAGCTTTGATCAAGAGCTGATGAAAGTGTGGGGAGTGGAGAGGTTGACGAGGGGAGGGGGGGGAGAGGGGGGGCCCTTTGTAGCAGACAAGAAGGCATCTGCTGAACTCTGCCCTCTTCTCCTATACCATCCCCCGACTACAATGACTGCCGGAGGAAGAAATGTGTCATCTGAGCACTGTAGAAAACAACACATAAAAGAGGTCCCGGTGTAGGGGTGTGCATATAAATCTATATTCATGTGCCGCCCCTCTTATCCATGCGTATCCCTACACACATCACGTAGCTGCGGCTGTGGATTCACACGCTACGCCTGGCTGCTTCATTGACTTTCCTTGTTGAGAAACAAATAAAGGAGTTRTTTTTTTTTTTTTTGTGAGGGGAGAGCCATTGTGAGAGATCAATGGTGGGGTTGATGAAGAGCTTTGGGGGGACCTAGAGTGTAGTGATCCGGGCTAGCAAGAGCCACTGGGGAAAACACAGGAGGATTCCATGGTGATACAAAACGTAGCCTGCCATGTGTCCAACAGGACTCACAGAAAACAAGCAGGCAAAAAACATTGATTATCACTGAGATCAGAGACTAGGATGAGCTGGGTTTAATTTAACTAGGCAAGTCAGTTAAGAACAAATTATTATTTACAATGACAGCCTACGAACAGTGCTGAACAACTGCCTCTTTCAGGGGTAGAACAACAGATTTTTTTACCTTGTCAGCTCGGGGATTTGATCTTGCAACCTTTCAATTACTGGCACAACGCTCTAACCACTAGGCTACCTGCCTTGTTACTACTCAAAGGATTGCACGAAAGCAAGCAATAGAGATGGAGGTTAGTTTGCTAGTATCAGTCCTTGATGACATGACTATTTAACTACTCAATTAATAAACATAGCAGTAGTTTAATTACTCAAGCTTACTATTTCTAAATCAATTAGCAAATACTCCTGTCTGTCTTTCTGTAGCGGGAGAGAGTCCAGGATTTTGGGGACGCTCTTCTACCTGACAAGCCTCCTCTCACTATGGCTATATCCTTAATGGAACTCTATTCCCTACGTAGTGCAATCTTTTTGACCAGAGCCTATAGTCCAAAGTAGTGCACTTATGTAGGGAATAGGGTTACATATGGCTCTGGTCTAAAGTAGTGCATTATATAGGGAATAGGGTTCCATAGGGCTCTGGTCTAAAGTAGTGCACTATATAGGGAATAGGGTGTTATTTGGGACCATGATGATGATTCCAGATATAACCCTTTTTGGTCCCAGATAGAACCCTTTTTGGTCCCAGGTAGAACCCTTTTTGGTCCCAGATAGAACCCTTTTTGGTCCCAGGTAGAACCCTTTTTGGTCCCAGATAGAACCATTTTTGGTCCCAGATAGAACCCTTTTTGGTCCCAGATAGAACCCTTTTTGGTCCCAGATAGAACCCTTTTTGGTCCCAGATAGAACCCTTTTTGGTCCCAGGTAGAACCCTTTTTGGTCCCAGATAGAACCCTTTTGGGTCCCAGGTAGAACCCTTTTGGGTTCCATTTAACACCCCCTCTGTGAAAAGGGTTCTACATGGAACTCAAAAAGGTTCTACCTGGAACCAAAATAATTCTACCTGGAATCAAAAATGGTTCTTCAAAGGGTTCTCCTACGGGGACAGCCCAACAACCCTTTAAGGTTCTAGATAGCACCTTTTTTCTAAGTGTATATTTCCAGGGTGATATAAGTAAGCGTATTCAATGACTGTCATAGCTATATGCTCCAGGGTGATATAAGTAGACATATTCAATGACTGCCACAGCTACATATCTCCGGGGTGATATAAGAAACGAGTGTGCTTCTTGTGTAGAGATTCAAAGTACTGCTTTAACAGCCGAGTGTTAAACACAGTTAAGGAAGTTAAG
>NW_019943659.1:101848-105807 GCF_002910315.2 Salvelinus sp. IW2-2015 | reverse complement strand
CAGATCTATCACTCATATTTCTAAGTGAATTTGGTCAGGTCGCCCCAAAAAGTTTACAAATTCAATTTCCTTGGCACTCATAAAAAACTATTTTGTCCTACTAAACTGGTCTTTACGACAAAATAACCAAACCTATACTCAAAAGAAAGGGCCGCATTGTGTAGTGGTAGCAGCAGTAACTCGTCAACGGGCCTACGCTCCTCACGGAGCCAATGGCCTACGCTCCTCACGGGAGCCAAGGGCTTGAGTCAGGTAAGTGAGTAGCTGGTTGGTCTTGGAGAGATTTAAGTACACAGCCTGTAGTTTAGCCTGGCATCAGCCATGTCCTGTAGTTTAGCCTGGCATAACCATGTCCTGTAGTTTAGCCTGGCATCAGCCATGTCCTGTAGTTTAGCCTGGCATCAGCCATGTCTGTAGTTTAGCCTGGTATCAGCCATGTCCTGTAGTTTAGCCTGGCATCCGCAATGTCCTGTAGTTTAGCCTGGTATCGCCATGTCCTATTTAGCCTGGATCATTGCTGCCTGTTTAGCCTGTATCAGCCATGCCTGTAGTTTAGCCTGGCATCAGTCATGTCCTGTAGTTTAGCCTGGCATAAGCCATGTCCTGTAGTTTAGCCTGGGCATCAGCCATGTCCTGTAGTTTAGCCTGGCATCAGCCATGTCCTGTAGTTTAGCCTGGTATCAGCCATGTCCTGTAGTGTTTAGCCTGGCATCCGCATGTCCTGAGTTAGCCTGATCAGCCATGTCCTGTAGTAGCCTGGTATCAGCCATGTCCTGTAGTTTAGCCTGGTATCAGCCATGTCCTGTAGTTTAGCCTGGCATCAGCATGTCCTGTAGTTTAGCCTGGCATCACGCATGTCCTGTAGTTTAAGCCTGGCATCAGCCATGTCCTGTAGTTTAGCCTGGCATCAGCCATGTCCTGTAGTTTAGCCTGGCATCAGCCATGTCCTGTAGTTTAGCCTGGTATCAGCCATGTCCTGTAGTTTACCTGGCATCCGCAATGTCCTGTAGTTTAGCCTGGTATCAGCCATGTCCTGTAGTTTAGCCTGGATCAGCCATGTCCTGTAGTTTAGCCTGGTATCAGCCATGTCCTGTAGTTTAGCCTGGCATCAGTCATGTCCTGTAGTTTAGCCTGGCATCAGCCATGTCCTGTAGTTTAGCCTGGCATCAGCCATGTCCTGATATGTTTTAGCCTGGCATCAGCCATGTCCTGTAGTTTAGCCTGGCATCAGCCATGTCCTGTAGTTTAGCCTGGCATCAGCCAATATCCTATTTGAACCTGTGGTTGAGGACAGAATCCCTTTTACAAGACCACACTGTAGCAGTCAGAGCAAGTTAGAGGGGATTATTTGACGAGACGGTTAGTGGAGCAAGGTAGAGGAGTTTACCAGAGTTTGACCACCACTATGCAGCGGTTGGCTCTCCTCTACTTCTAGTGCTCTGAAGCCACTTCCTCTGAGGACCTCCGTGGCCCGTTTTTGCACTCCACTAAAGAGACTTTCTGGAAGTCAAAATATACTTCACTTTCCCACTGTCAATTACTAACCAATTTTTACAACCTCACTACAAATTCTGAGGATTGCTCCTGAATGAGCCTGTCCTGCTCTCTGTACTGATGAGCGATCCACAGTGAGGCCTGTCCTGTTCTCTGTACTGAGGATTGATCCATAATGAGCCTGTCCTTACTCTGTCTTCTGTACTGAGGGTTGATCCATAATGAGCCTGTCCTGCTCTGTTCTCTGTACTGAGGGTTGATCCATAATGAGCCTGTCCTGCTCTGTTTCTGTACTGAGGAGTGATCCTGAATGAGCCTCTCCTGCTCTGTTCTCTGTACTGAGGGTGATCCTGAATGAGCCTGTCCTGCTCTGCTCTCTGTACTGAGGAGTGATCCATAATGAGCCTGTCCTGCTCTGTTCTCTGTACTGAGGGATGATCCTGAATGATCTGTCCTGCTCTGCTCTCTGTACTGAGGATTGATCCATAATGAGCCTGTCCTGCTCTGTGTCTCTGTACTGAGGGTTTGATCCATAATGAACCTGTCCTGCTCTGTTCTCTGTACTGAGGGTTGATCCATAATGAGCCTGTCTCTGCTCTGTTCTCTGTAACTGAGGGTTGATCCATAATGAGCCTGTCCTGCTCTGTTCTCTGTACTGAGGGTTGATCCATAATGAGCCTGTCCTGCTCTGTTCTCTGTACTGATGAGTGATCCACAATGAGCCTGTCTTGCGCTGCTCTCTGTACTGAGGAGTGATCCTGAATGAGCCTGTCCTGCTCTACTCTGCTGTCTGTACTGAGGAGTGATCCTGAATGACCTGTCTGCTCTACTCTGCTGTCTGTACTAAGGGTTGATCCATAATCCTGTCCTGCTCTGTTCTCTGTACTGAGGGTTGATCCATAATGAGCCTGTCCTACTCTGTTCTCTGTACTGAGGGTTGATCCATAATGAGCCTGTCCTACTCTGCTAGTCTGTACTGATGAGTGATCCACAATGAGCCTGTCTGCTGCTGTCTGTACTGAGGGTTGATCCATAATGAGCCTGTCCTGCTTACTCTCTGCTGTCTGTACTGAGGAGTGATCCTGAATGAGCCTGTCCTGCTCTGCTCTGCTGTCTGTACTGAGGAGTGATGCTGAGGAGGAATAAATCCCTCACCACAGCTTGAGTGTTCTCTGCTTTCCCCTATACCCTGAACAACACTGCCTGTCACCAGTCTGTCAACTCTTGTTCCAGAACACTCATAGTGTTCTGTGTTCTGTTCAACAGAGGGAACATTCTCCAGCAGGTAGACAAGACCACACTTGTGTTCAAATCCTGTTTAAGATCTTTCAAATCCTTTTTCTCTAGCCTTGCCTGGAGTGCCAGATGGGTACGTTTTTATATTTTTGTGACTATTCCTACAAATTGTAGGATCATAATTTGAGCCAGTTTGAATCCTGCAGCTTTAGGAAATGTGAATTATTATGTGGATTATAATTAATGGACATTTTTGTTGGGGTTGATTTAAAAAATTGTACGGGAAAAGCAAGTATGAAATWKCAKATTTCAGAAGCTTTTTTAAGCCTCAAATACACTGCMACAGGGTGATCAAATTAAGATCCTWCTMCACATCTGTAGGTCCATTTTTATTTTATATTTAATCTTTATTTAACTAGGCAATTCAGTTAAGAACAAATTCTTATTTTCAARGATGGCCTACCGGGGAACAGTGGGTTAACTGCCTTGTTCAGGGGCAGAACGACAGATTTTTACCTTGTCAGCTCGGGGATTCAATCTTGAAACCTTTCAGTTACAAGTCCAAKGCTCTAACCACTAGGCTACCTGCCGCCCCACTTTATATACAATGACGGCCTACCCCGGCCAAACRCAGACGACGCTGGTCCAATTGTGTGCCGCCCTACGGGACTCCTTATCACCGTTGGATGTGATMCAGCCTMGATTTGAATCAGGGACTGTAGTGATGCCTCTTGCCCTGAGATGCAGTGCCTTAGACCACTGCGCCACTCGGGAGCCAGGCAAGCTCAATCAAACACATCTTAAGCATTTYAAAAWAWTTWAAATGCTACTTGAACCRAGGTCTGGACCAGACTACAGCYAGGCATGATGGTCGGACAGGCCAGTAAATCTCTGTTTAAAGCCTGCTGACATTATCTCTGCAGTCTGTCGTCTAGCTGCTTTGCTCTGCTCTCCACACCTTCCTATTGGACCCCACAAGCCCCTCAGAGGCTCACTCAGAGACTCCAGCAGCAGTCCAGGTCTTCACATTTGACCCCTGCATTCCTATGGGGGGGGGGGGGAATGAGAGAGTAATCCTGTTTGCTGTCAATTGCGGAATGGAGAGAGTAACCAGTTTGTATTTATAGGAATGAGAGAATGGTTTTCTGTCATGTTATGGGGAAAATAAACAAACATTCTGCCGGGTGATAGCCTGATGACTCCACACTAAATTCCACCGCTGCTCTGTT
>NW_019943659.1:94386-101823 GCF_002910315.2 Salvelinus sp. IW2-2015 | reverse complement strand
GGGGGAGGGGGCTAATGAGTAGAGGGATCAGCAAGTAGCAGGGACTAACTCCTCATTACGGATTACTCAAGTCTGACTCAGGCATGCCTTTGATGGTCTTTATTAACTTTTCAATCCTGACCGGACAAAGGGAAGGGTAGTATGGGTGCTAGTCTACAGACTTCCTATATGACAACAGGAAAGTAAACGAAGGTGCTATAGCAGGTTTCCCTTCTTTACAACTTATTCATGAAAAGTACTAAAAGACTGAGTCAATAGATTGTTCAGTCATTTACATGTAACTGAAGTCTCCAGCAACTGTACAGAAACAGCTTTAGTAGAACTTTGACATAGAGAATGTTGGTCTATTTTGGGAGACACTGCTTTGTTAGTACAGCTACAAAACCAGCCCTGTACAGATGTAGATCTTAATTTGAGCCAGTTCTGCTACAGCAGGAAAGTAATCCTCAGCATCAGGAAATGGTTAAGTATTATGTAGACTAAAAATCATGGGCATTTTTATAAGGGGTTGATACATTTTTCACTAGGGAAAATCAAGTCTGAAATGTCAAAGTGGACATTACAAACTTTAGAAGTCTTTTTAAAACTCAAATTCGCTACACATTCTCAGCAGCAAAAGAGGGATCAAATTAAGATCCTACATCTGTCTGTTCTATAAATACATTACACACATACACAAATAAATAAAATGCAGATTGACAATCAACCAAGGTAAATAGGTTTTAAATTGAGAGCAACCTTTTGTATGTATGGAAATGAGAGAGTAACCTGTTTGCGTGTATGGAATGAGAGAGTAACTGTTTGCGTGTATGGAATGAGAGAGTAACCTGTTTGCATGTATGGAATGGAGTAGAGAATGAGGATACCAGTTTGTATTTATAGGAATGAGAGAATGGTTTTCTGTCATGTTATGGGGAAAATAAACAAACATTCTGTTCCCGGTGTATAGCCTGATGACTCACACTAAATTCCACCGCTGCTCTGTCGTTCTCTACATATTTCAGTCAGAGACTGCCATCATTAAAGTCATTTTGTGGTGAAGCCAATAGACACATTTCTAACCGCCGCTTCACTCACGTGAGTTCTGGCTCTGCCGGAACCAACATTTCTGGACCAATCAGACAGCCTAGAATGTGTTTGCATTCGGGGCAGTGTAAGGGAGGTACTCAGATCCAGACGGACGACTCATTGCGGAGAAGACAATAACATCGTTGGGCAGGAGCAAGGGATTCTGGGTAGCCAGGCAACGATGTTCCCCTGTGGCCACATTGGGTCTTCAACAGGTCCAGACGGGTCGCACTGAAAATAGTTTATATTTCCTCCCCAAAAACAGTCTTTCATCCATTTTTGGGGGAATTTCCGATGCTCCCTGACTGTCTAGCTTACATTTGGTGATTATTAGCGAACTGGACACAGTCAAGATACTGTATGAATGTAGGTCCATTATAATTTTTACAGTTTCGATATATATCTTTTTTTTTTTTACTCAACCACCTGCGGGCTCCCTTGTCCCCTGCGTCTCCCCTCTTGTACAGTAGGTCGAAATGGCTCCTATTCCCTATCTAGCACACTACTGGTTTCCTTATGGGCCCTGGTCAAAAGAAGTGCACTGCATTGGGAATAGGGAGCCATTAGGATGAACCCGAGGCCTTTACAGAACTCACAGGGTCTTTCACAAGGTCTTTCACAGGGTCTTTCACAGGCCTTTCATAACGGCAACAAAATAAGGGAGGACTCAATTCAGAAGTCCATTGGGGGAAAAAAACAGGATTGTGAGGATAAAAATACAAGCAGAACCAAAACACACATCAATCTGGGGCTGGCCATTGACCCAGGGACATCATGTTAATCTGACACAGGGACATCATTATAATCCGACCAGGGACATCATTATAATCTGTAACAGGATATCATTATAATCTGACCAGGGACATCATTTATAATCTGACCAAGGACATCATGTTAATCTGATCCAGGACATCATTATAATCTGACCCAGGGATCAATGTTAATCTGACCCAGGGACATCATTATAATCTGACCATGGACATCAATTATATCTGACCCAGGTACTCAAGTTTTAATCTGACCCAAATGGACATCATTTAATCTGACCCAGGACATCATTATAATTCTGACACAGGACATACATTATAATCCGACCCAGGACATCATTATAATCTGACCAGGGAACTATTCATTATGTAATCTGACCAGGGACATCATTAATAATCTGATCCAGGGACATCATTTAATCTGACACAGGGACATCATTATAATACTGATCCAGGGAATCATATTAATCTGACCCAGGAACAATTTATGTTATTAATTCTGACCCACAGGTGAATCATGTTAATCTGACCAGGACATCATGTAATCTGTACCCAGGAAATCCGATGTTAACCTCGACATTCAAGGCCAATCATTACACTGTTAATCTCTCCATCGTTAATTCAGGGACTCAGTGTTAATCATGACCCAGGTACTCATGTTAATCTGACACAGGGACATCATGTTAATCTGACACAGGACATCATGTTATCTGACCCAGGACATCATTAATCTGCCCAGGGAATATTTAATCTGAACTCAGGACATTCATTTAATCAACAGGGACATCATGTAATCTGACACAGGGACATCTATTGTTATAATCTGACCAGGGACATCAGTTAAATCTGACACAGGGACATCATGTTAATTGACGGGACATCATGTTAATTGACACGGGAATCATTATATGACCCAGGGATATTTGATGTTAATCTGACCACGGGACATCATGTCTGACAATCATTTAATTGACCAGGGCATCATTATTATCTGACCCAGGGACATCATTATAATCTGACCAGGGAATCCATGTTAAATCTGACACAGGGACATCATGTTAATCTGACCAGGGACATCATGTTATAATCTGACCCAGGGACAATATGTTTTAATCTGACACAGGGACATCATGTTTAATCTGACCCAGGGACATCATTTAATCTGACCAGGCATCATGTTAACTGTACGCAACATCATGATGTAATCACTGCATCTGACACAGGAACACTCCATGTTAATCTGACACATGGACATCATGTTAATCTGACACAGGGACATCATGTTAATCTGACCCAGGGACATCATGTTAATCTGACCCAGGGACATCATGTTAATCTGACACAGGGACATCATGTTAATCTGCCAGGCATCATGTAATCTGACCAGGGACATTCATGTTTATTGAATCAGGGCCTCATTATCTGACATCAGAACCATGTTAATCTGACACTGGACTCATGTTATCTGACACAGTGACATCATGTTATCTTGACCAGGGACATCATTTAATCTGACCCAGACATCTATAATCTGATCCTAGACATCAGTTAATCTGACCCAGGAGCATCAGTAATTAGAGGACAGCATGGTTAAAAACAACATAGCAACAGACCAGAGATCGACTTTATCCACTGATCTCTGTGAGAGTCGTTATAAAGAAGAGTCATTATATATTATAACAATAAATGTTGTTTGTATAGGTTAACATTGTCTACTCTTCGGGGCGTA
This sequence comes from Salvelinus sp. IW2-2015, assembly GCF_002910315.2. Classification (NCBI taxonomy): domain Eukaryota; kingdom Metazoa; phylum Chordata; class Actinopteri; order Salmoniformes; family Salmonidae; genus Salvelinus; species Salvelinus sp. IW2-2015. Next base: position 98,259 of record NW_019943659.1, on the reverse strand, counting down.
CTAGCCTAGTGGTTATGCGTTGGACAGTAACACGCAAGGTTTTGGATCTGAATCCCTGAGCTGACAGAGGTAAAAATCTGTTGTTCTGCCCTGAATATGGCAGTTAATTCTCACTGTTCCTAGGCGTCATTTAAATAAGAATTTGTTCTAAACTGACTTGCCTATTAAGTAAAGGTAAAATTAAAAGCTTGTCCTGAATCCAATTTAATGGTTCCATAGGCACAACATTTTGAAAACCAATATTTGTAAGACACGCAGTAATTACTAGTATGATTCTTTGTCAATCCATCTCAATCATCAATCGATCTCAGATCCATATCCTAACTAACCGTCATCCTGTAGATAGATGGAGTCTGAGTCCTAAATGGCAGCCTTAATAGTGCCCTACAGGGAATAGGGACACTACCCAGTGTTTATGTGCCCAGGCTACAAGTGGTTCACCCTGCTACATCTGCACAGCCGTAAGGTCACTAATGCACTCCTATTGAACCACATGTGCTCAGAGGTCACGTAAACATTTTCTTTCCTAAACTCTTCTAATGAACATGTTGTCACGTCGTCGAGGAGCCATGTGAAACCGATGCGTCTCTGATTGTAAATCCGCACGTGGAGGTTTTATAGCACCATATTAGGAGAGAGAATCCACATCCAGATTTCTAGATTATTTCCATTACAGGTTTCTTATCAATTTTCTATGTTTGAGTTTTAGACAAAGAAATCAACTTTCTATGCAGAAGACCAGTTTGAATGGACGACATGTAGAGGCTTTCACAGAAGATGGAGAGAGAGAGGAATTGAGCAACAGACAGAAGAGAGTGAGAGACAGAGAGATCGACAGAGAGAGAAGAGGAAATATGTAATGAATTTAGGGCAGAGACATCTTTCTCTTCTCTCTCTGTCGATCTCTCTGTCTCTCACTCTCTTGTTGTCCACAGCTTTTTGATGTAAGCTACCAAAGCCAGACAAGACAAACAGCAAATGACCCTGAAAACTCAGGCTGCCGTTTCATCTGAGAAGGAAGAGTTCTCCCTGAAAACAGCCTGCCTCTCAGGATAAAGGTAAGACCGATGCAGGACCGTGTCGAGTAACAATGTGTATTACAGCAACAGAGCAAAGGTACAGGACGGCAGGCAGGCTCAGGGTCAGGCAGAGGTCGTTAAATCCAGATAGGGCAAAGGTCACAGGACGGCAGCAGGCTCAGGGTCAGGTTTGGGGTCAGGACTGGCATAGGGTAAAAAAAAAATTAAGGAGGCGAGAAAACAGACTCGAGGCTTGGTACAAACCAGCTGGCACTAACTAATATACCACTTACTAATAGACCAAGGGCACTACTATTATACCACTACTATAGACCAGGGCACTACTTATAGACCAGGGCACTACTATTAGGAACCAGGACAACTACTATATACCACTACTATAGAGGGTCAGCACTACTATAGGACCATGGACACTACTATAGACCAGGGCACTACTATAGACCACTACTATGACCAAGACACTACTATAACCAGACACTACTATATAGCACCTATAGCCAGGACACTACACTTATAGACCACTACTATAGACCAGGCACTACTATAACCAGGGACACTACTTATAGACAGGCATACTATAGACCACTACTATGACCACTACTAATAGACCAGGAACTACTATATTACCACTACTATAGACCAGGCACTATTAGACCACTACTATAGACCACCACTATAGACCAGGACACACTATAGACCACTTTAACACTATAGACCAGACACTTACTATTATTACACTACTATAGACCAGGACACTACTATAGACCAGGGCACTACATATAGCCCACTACTATAGACCAGGACACTACTATAGACCACACTATAGACCAGGACACTACTATATACCACTACTATAAGACCACGGCACTACTATACCAGGAAACTACTATTAACCACTACTATAGTCGACATAGACACTACTACTAGCCAGGACACTACTATACCCACTACTATAGACCGACCATACTATAGACGACCAGGGACACTACTATAGACCACTACTATAGACCACTACTATAGCAGCAACCTAGCGACACTACTATAAGACCAGACACTACTATAGACCACTACTAAAGGACCAGGACACTACTATAGACCAGGTTCTCTACATATTTCAGTCAGAGACTGCCATCATTAAAGTCATTTTGTGGTGAAGCCAATGACACAATTTCTAACCGCCGCTTCACTCACGTGAGTTCTGGCTCTGGCCGGAACCAACAGGTTTCTGGACCAATCAGACAGCCTAGAATGTGTTTGCATTCGGGGGCAGTGTKAGGGAGGTACTCAGATCCAGACGGACGACTCATTGCGGAGAAGACAATAACATCGTTGGGCAGGAGCAAGGGATTCTGGGTAGCCAGGCAACGATGTTCCCCTGTGGGCCACATTGGGTCTTCAACCAGGTCCAGACGGGTCGCACTGAAAATAGTTTATATTTCCTCCCCAAAAACAGTCTTTCATTCATTTTTGGGGGGAATTTCCGATGCTCCCTGACTGTCTAGCTTACATTTTGGTGATTATTAGCGAACTGGACACAGTCAAGATACTGTATGAATGTAGGTCCATTATAATTTTTACAGTTTCGATATATATCTATTTTTTTTTACTCAAACCACCTGCGGGCTCCCCTTGTCCCCTGCGGGCCCCCCTTGTCCCCTGCGGGCCCCCCTCTTGTACAGTAGGTCATATCCCTATCTAGCACACTACTGGGTTTCCTTATGGGCCCTGGTCAAAAGAAGTGCACTGCATTGGGAATAGGGAGCCAATTAGGATGCATTCAGAGGGTCCTTTACAGAACTCACAGGGTCTTTCACAYGGTCTTTCACAGGGTCTTTCACAGGCCTTTCATAACGGCAACAAAATAAGGGAGGGACTCAATTCAGAAGTCCATTGGGGGAAAAAAACAGGATTGTGAGGATAAAAATACAAGCAGAACCAAAACACACATCAATCTGGGGGCTGGCCATTGACCCAGGGACATCATGTTAATCTGACACAGGGARATCATTATAATCCGACCCAGGGACATCATTATAATCTGACACAGGGATATCATTATAATCTGACCCAGGGACATCATTATAATCTGACCAAGGGACATCATGTTAATCTGATCCAGGGACATCATTATAATCTGACCCAGGGACATCATGTTAATCTGACCCAGGGACATCATGTTAATCTGACCCAGGGACATCATTATAATCTGACCAGCAGTTAAGGACATCATTTAATCTGACCCATGGAATCATTGATAATCTGACGCCGAGGGAGCATGTGCATAGTATAGAGTCTGACACAGGGACCATCATATAATGCGTACCGCCCAGGGATCATTATAATCGACCCGCGGACATATATTAGTCAATCTGACCCGAGGGGAACATTATAAATCTGTATCCAGGGACATCATGTTAATCTGACACAGGGACATCATTATAATCTGATCAGGGACATCATTATAATCTGACCCAGGGACATGATGTTAATCTAACAGGGACATCATGTTAAATCTGACCCAGGGACATCATGTAACTGACCCAGGGACATCATTTACCTGACACAGGACATCATGTTATATCTGATCAGGGACCCTCATGTTAATCTGACACAGGAACCTCATGTTAATCTGACACAGGGACATCATGTTAATACTGACACAGGGACATCATGTTAATCTGACCAGGAACAATCATTATATCTGACCCAGGGACATATGTTAATCTGACACAGGGACATCAATGTTAATCCTGACATACAAACCAATGGGACATCATGTTAATCTGACACAGGGACATGATGTTAATGCCTGACCCAGGGACATCATGTTAAT
>NW_019943659.1:85256-93125 GCF_002910315.2 Salvelinus sp. IW2-2015 | reverse complement strand
CCCACGAGCTTGAGCGTAGCAAAGAATGCAGAAAGCGGTGCAGCCCATAGCGCCCTCCGTTGAAGTCCAGTCGCCCTCCTTCTCACTCAAGCAGCATGTATGGCGCTGGTTGGAGCTTGTACATGAGCCGACAGGCGCTTCCCAGGGCGGGGTATTCAAGCTTGCACAACAGCATATTAGTCCACCTGAGGCAGGCGCAAGCGGCAGCCCCCGGTCCCCTCCTGGTCCCACGCGCCCTGGAAGTACACAGTCCTCCGCCACAAACGGTACGGAAGCTCTGCCGCGAAGGAAGGGTTTTCTCGTGAGCGCATCCAGGCGGCCAGCCTGCTGGTGGTTTGGCGAATCAACGGAAGCGCCGTCGTCCACTCAAACTATGTTCAAAACTAGCAGAGGCAGGAAGTAATCCACATAGAAGATGAGCGGTCCGTCTATGAATACTGAGAACCTCCGGGGTGAGCGTGCCTCCGATGGAACACACAGCCGCGGCACGTTAGTGCAGAACACGCTGCCGATCGGCGGCCAGGTTGATGGAGCCCAGCCACCCATGAGGGCATTCTTCGAACAAACCTCAGTGCACAGACTTGGGGAGAGGTTAGCCTCGACTACCATGCAAGCGGTCCCACCAATAGCTGCTGCACCCACAAACACATCAATTCGGGGGGAAGTATTATTGTTGTCTCACCTGCAGATCAGCAGAGCCAGGGACAAATTCATAATGGTGTCCTCACCCGGAGGACTCGACCGACCACAGGTTCTTTCTCCGGGTCAGCAAGAGGACTAGTGACTGAAGCGATGAATCCGCTGTCACATGCGACACAGGGAACATCACTGTTAACCGCCACGAACAGAGTGGGAGAGAAAGAGTCAGAGAAACAAATACGTGTTATTATCTTTGTAAACCACACATTTCATCATACGGCACACAGATATCGGGTCTAGGAGAAAAGAGCAGCATTGTTTTGTGGGTCACAACACTCCTAGAGCTGTGGGAAGTGATATTTCTTTATCTTTAATCCCCTTCCCCGGAAGATATATACAGTTTCCTAAACTCACCTCCTAATTTTACTGCCAGGTCATCGTAGAGGCTGCCGCTGAGCAATTACATCTCTCTGGAAGGTGGTTACACACTGTTGGGCAAGGCTTCCTGCCGCGCAGCAGAAGATCCCACTCAGCGCAGATGTCCAAGGGCGGCCGGCGGGCGTGGCCTGCTCCTCAGCGGGGAATGGCCACTCTCTCCTGGTAGGAACTTCCCACAGTTTCTCCTGTAAGGAGTTTTACTCCCGTAAGTTTACTCTTCGCCTGTACTCACGAGAGAGGCTGCTTTTAACCATTGGGTTTACAAAACGATCCATCTTCCACTACACCCGAGAGTAAACCTACTAACTTCAGCCGGGAAATTAGTCATACACCATTTCTTTAGTTGAGATCAAGTTACCGTGATTGGAGTATCCTCACGACCAAAAGGTGGAGAATCTTGTAAGTGTGTGATCCCCCTGTTTTGTGCTCACAGATGTTTAGCACGTGGAAACGCACCAATATGTTTGGGGGGAAGAACAAAGACCGAACACGAAAAGAATAAGTTCGTAAATGTGAGACAGGCTACACAGCATTAATGTTTAGGATTTTGAAAGTTTTGTGTAGATGTGGTAGTGGACACTCCATACGCATAAGAGAACCATCCAAACATAACCACAGACTTTATCTTGAAGGTATTTATTTTTTAAACATTATAAAAAACAAAATATCTAATTTGTGAAGCTTCAAATAAGAAACTAACCATAACCTGAGGTATCATTTAAGTGGAGGCTCTCTACCTAACAACAACTATAGGGTCCCATTCCATTCATTCGGTTATTTTATTCAATAGCATTTGACCCGTAACCTCCTTTTAATTTGAACAAAAACTTTCCAATAGCAATGTTTGCCCTATGGTAGAATGTGGTTCAGAAGGGAATTTATGGACCCTGAATGCCCTGCGAAAAACATCTCATAGGAGACGCAGGCTAGCCCGAAAGATGTGAATTCATAAAATGAGAGAGGGGAAGTATTACATGGCCAATTGGCAGAGTATACCTCACATAACATGCTTTTTCATGGGAACAGTTCCACTGTATGGCTTTATCTCTTGAAAGATAAATGGCCTCAGTTTGATATCTAGTATTAGAAAGCTTACCAAACAGACAGATTGTCAAAACCTATTTGTAATTTCTTTAAAAACAAAAAATGTTTTTTTTTTTTTGTTATGACCTATTAAACGATCTTTATTCTAAAAAATGATGTAACTAGATTATTTTTGCATATGTTAGAGCTTATATCTTGTCTATTTTTACACATACTGAGAGGTTTAATGTTGAGACCTGCCATCGGTTTGGAGAACACAGCATGCACTTTGATTACAGAGTGGGTGTAAATTGTTTTGGCTGATGAACCTGTTGTACGTAAATGGGAATGACACTATGACCATTTCAAACTCTTCAACTTAGAACCACAAGATGATTGGAGGGTTTCATGAAATATGTCGAAGAGTAAATACACCGACGCAGAGGACACGAGAAACAAGGTTCAAAAGTAAGCGGGAAAGTCAATAGAGTACCGGTCGAAGTAGGGAATTAACAATGGAAATAGTTGGTGTTATTTCCAGTTCAAACATCTGTTAGGGAATTGTTCCAGTCCTTGAAAACTATACAGCTAACGTGTGGCATGTGGTTCTCATTTGGTGACCAACACTGATGATTGGATACTTGTTATTCATTGAGCCGCCATATGGAGAAGTAAACACGGTTGTTTTGGTGTAAGCGAGACAAGTTGAAAAGAGCTGTACTTTGTTATGATTGCTAATTATGCAAATTTCACGATATTAATGCATTCTCCATTTGACTTATGTAACATCTTGGTTTTGTGTTTTGGGTGCACACACATACGTGACACTCATAGAATATCGTGTTCTTATATCGCCTATACACGGGCTTGGGCCACCATGTTTGCTGGTTGGTTTTTCAAGTTTAATTTGTCACATGCCGCAAGGGGGTACAAAACTAAAATGCTTAACCTTAGCCCTTAGCCCTAAACCACAGTGGGCAAGTATTCAATCACTCAAAATATATATGATGCTTATAACCCAAAAATATATCCACATTGTCTGATCTTTTATTGTTATCATAAATTTCCTTACATTCTTATTGTCTGTTGGAATTGAAGGAAACAGCATACTTAGGTAAATGTACACATAACTAATCCAAAAGTTGTTTCTGAAGATTGAGGAACCAAAACGCCATTAAGGTGGTGGAAATTCTCAACAAACTTAGCATCATCGCAAACAATCAATACTGTTACATGTCTCCATTAAAGAATGGTGAGTAGCTTTGGTCTGCTAAAATTACCTTCGTGAAAACGAGGCTCAATAATCCGTTGTCCAGCAATCACTTATCTCAAAGGCTTTACAACTAATTATATTCGTTCAAAATACAGTGACAGCTATTCAATATCAAATAATATAATAACCAAATGAGATTATAAACATTTTTGTTTTTATTGTGTTATCGCATAAAGTATTCTTAGCAGTTCTATGTTGTGTAAGTTGAAGAAACAGTTTACAGGTATAAGGAATGTACACATAACGAATGTCGAAACTTAAGAGTTGTGGTTTGTGTCGGAGATTGGAGAAGACCAAACGCCATGCAGGGTTGGTGAAAGTTCCACTAACAATCAGCATCTCGCAAATCCGAACAACACATACTGTTTGTCCTCCAATTAAGATGTTCTGAGGACTTTTGTACTGCTAAAGTTTACCCTTCGTGAAAAACGATGCTCAATAATCTTGCGGTTGGTCAGCAATCTTTATCCAAAGGCTTATACAACTAATCTGAATACATCTTTCCAAATATCCATAATTTAAACAAACAGAACACAGAAGCCAATGCCCCGACGTTTGTGGCTAGGGTGCCTTTGGGAAGGAAAGCACAACTCCAAATAGAAAGAAACGACAAAAGGATAGGCCAAATGTTGAAATACTTTATGTCTAAAGTAAAAAAAGGTTTAAAAAAAATGGCTATAGATTGTAAATTTGATTTACAAATAAAAGAGGTACAAGCACAGTTCTGTCCGAAGAGTGTGTCTGTCCTAAGGCTATGTGAGGTGCAAGGCCTTCCTTACGGTCAGGGAGTCTCCGGGCAAACTGGAAAGGGCAGGGTCAGGGGGGTTTCGGGCGCAGCCTGAGTTCAGTGGGGCTTTCGGTGCGTAGGTGATGGGGTACACGTGAGATTTGGTGAAAAGCATCATCAAAAGTGTTTTGTACGTGAGAAACTACAATTGGCCAGAAAACCCATATGATTAAGAACAGTTCCCCACTAAGGGGGAAAGGGAATACAAGGCAATGGGTTTTACGTAATGTACACAAGAAGAAAAACCATGCAATCAGCAGTATAAAATATAGGGTTTGAAACCTCTAGGAGGCTCATCACACATCTTTGACACTTTGACTGGGAGTAGACAACATTTTTGGCAACTATCTTTATTGAGATTTTTTCTTGTTCATACAATCTACTCGGTATAGTCTGAACAGGCAGTCGGATCATGCGATGGACATGATCGGTTGAAATCAGCGTTCCTGACCTCAGGTCTGGACAAATCTAAACTCATGTGTTTAATATATTTTTTGTCATGTGAACCTACAAGGATTACACCATCATGTTAATCTTGCTCAAATAAGATAGGGAGTTGGATTGCATGACCGCTAGGGCATAATGTTAATGCTGACAGGCAGGTGAACCATCATGTTAATATGGACCCCAAGGGATATGATTGTTAATTGGGGGTGCTGTGTGATTGTACGAAACATGTTCTGACCCAGGGATCATCATACTAAGTCGCTACAACACGTTATTTTTTTAATCTACGAAACAGGACATCATTATAATCTGACAGTCAGGACATCATTTTAATCTGACCCAGGACATCATTGATAATCTGACAGGGACATCATGTAATCTGACACAGGACATCATTATAATCTGATCCAGGGAAATCATTTAATAATCTGACCCAGGGACATGATGTTAAATCTGACACAGGGACATCATAGGTTATAATCTGACCCAGGGACATCATGTTCAAATCCTGTCGAACACGCAGGGACATCATTTAATCCTGACATCAGGAACATCATGTTAATCTGATCAGGACTCATGTAATCTGACACAGGAACCTCCATGTTAATCTGACACAGATGAGGGACATCATGTTAATCTGACCATGAGGACATCATTTAATCTGACCAGGGACATCATGTTAATCTGACCTGCCAGGGACATCATGTTAATCTACACAGGGACATCAGTTAATTCTGAACAGGGACATCATTTAATCTGACCCAGGGACATCATGTTTAATCGATCAGGGACTATCATGTTAATCTGCACAGGACACTTCATGTTAATATCTGACACGAGGGACATCATGTTAATCTGACACAGGGACATCATGTTAATGTCTGACCCAGGGGACATCATGTTATACTGGACTCAGGGACATCATTATAATCCTGATATCCAGGGACATCATGTTAATCTGACCCAGGGAGCATATCGATGTAATCTAGAGGACAGTCATTTGTGTTAAACACACATAGCAACAGACCAGAGGACGACTTTATCCACTGAATCTCTGTGAGAGTCGTTTATAAGAAAGAGTCATTATATATTATAACAATAAATGTTGTTTGTATAGGTTAACATTGTCTACTCTTCGGGGCGTACCAAGCCTAGTGGTTATTGCGTTGGGCCAGTAACCGCAAGGTTTGTGGATCGAATCCCTGAGCTGACAGGGTAAAAATCTGTTGTTCTGCCCCTGAATATGGCAGTTAATTCACTGTTTCTAAGGCCGTCACTGTAAATAAGAATTTGTTCTAAACTGACTTGGCCTAGTTAAGTAAAGGTAAAATAAAAAGTTCTGTCCTGTAACCTTTAATGGTTCCATAGGCACAACATTGTGAAAACCCAATATTGTAAGACACGCAGTAATTACTAGTATGATTCTTTGTCAATCCATCTCAATCAATCAACCGATCTCAGATCCATTATCCTGAACTAACCGTCATCCTGTAGATAGATGGAGTCTGAGTCCTAAATGGCAGCCTAATAGTGCCCTACAGGGAATAGGGACACTACCCAGTGTTTAGGTGCCCAGGCTACAAGGGTTCACCCTGCTACATCTGCACAGCCGTAAGGTCACTAATGCACTTCCTATTTGAACCACATGTGCTCAGAGGTCACGTAAACATTTTCTTTCCTAAACTCTTCTAATGAACAGTGTTTGTCACGTCGTCGAGGAGCCATGTGAAACGATGCGTCTCTGATTGTAAATCCGCACGTGGAGGTTTGTATAGCACCATATTAGGAGAGAGAATCCAATCCAGATTTCTAGATTATTTCCATTACAGGTTTCTATCAATTTTCTATGTTTGAGTTTTAGACAAAGAAATCAACTTTCTATGCAGAAGACCAGTTRAGAATGGACGACATGAGAGGCTTTCACAGAAGATGGAGAGAGAGAGAGATTGAGCAACAGACAGAAGAGAGTGAGAGACAGAGAGATCGACAGAGAGAGAAGAGAAATATGTAATGAATTTAGGGCAGAGACATCTTTCTCTTCTCTCTCTGTCGATCTCTCTGTCTCTCACTCTCTCTGTTGTCCACAGCTTTTATGATGTAAGCTACCAAAGCCAGACAAAGACAAACAGCAAAATGACCCTGAAAACTCAGCCTGCCGTTTCATCTGAGAAGGAAGAGTTCTCCCTGAAAACAGCCTGCCTCTCAGGATAAAGGTAAGACCCAGATGCAGACCGTGTCGAAGTAACAATGTGTATTACAGCAACAGAGGCAAAGGTACAGGACGGCAGGCAGGCTCAGGGTCAGGCAGAGGTCGTAAATCCAGATAGGGGCAAAGGTACAGGACGGCAGGCAGGCTCAMGGTCAGGTTTGGGGTCAGGACTGGCAAGGGTAAAAAAAAATAGGAGGATTAAGGAGGCGAGAAAAAGAGAGGCTGGTACAAACCAGGGCACTACTATATACCACTACTATAGACCAGGGCACTACTATATACCACTACTATAGACCAGGGCACTACTTATAGACCAGGGCACTACTATTAGGAACCAGGACACTACTATATACCACTACTATAGACCAGGGCACTACTATAGACCAGGACACTACTATAGACCAGGGCACTACTATAGACCACTACTATAGACCAAGACACTACTATATACCAAGACACTACTTATAGACCAGCGGACACTCACTTATACCACTACTATAGACCAGGCACTACTATAGACCAGGACACTACTATAGACCAGGCACTACTATAGACCACTACTATGACCACTACTATAGACCAGGACACTACTATATACCACTACTATAGACCAGGGCACTATTAGACCACTACTATAGACCACCACTATAGACCAGGACACACTATTAGACCACTAACTATAGACCAGGACACTACTATATTACACTACTATAGACCAGGACACTACTATAGACCAGGGCACTACATATAGCCACTACTATAGACCAGGACACTACTATAAGACCACACTATAGACCAGGACACTACTATATACCACTACTATAAGACCAGGGCACTCTATGACCAGGAAACTACTATATACCACTACTATAGACAAGACACTACTATAGACCAGGACACTACTATAGCCACTACTATAGACCAAGACATACTATAGACCAGGACACTACTATAGACCACTACTATAGACCACTACTATAGACCAGGACACTACTATAGACCAGACACTACTATAGACCCACTACTAAGGACCAGGACACTACTATAGACCAG
>NW_019943659.1:78007-81296 GCF_002910315.2 Salvelinus sp. IW2-2015 | reverse complement strand
CACTACTTTACACCAGGGCACTACTTTAGACCAGGGCCTATATTGTACTATATAGGTAATAGGAAGCAGAATCTCATGTGTTTTGGGACCATGAATAGTGTCTCTACAAACCCTGGAAAGATCGACAGCAACAGAGAGCAGTATGAGGTGGAAATAAAGGCTTATGGCAGGCTAGTCTAACTCCTCATTAACATCCAAGGAATAATCCTTTGGAATTCGCTATCAGGAGACACTCGGCTGCTGTTTGTACAACTTTTTACATTTTCTTTCCGTTCCTAGCTAATGATTCCAACTGCAATTTCAATACAACTAATTTAGTAATGACAATAATGCAATTTAATCATTAAATATAACATTTATACTAAGGGTGTGGGTTGGCTAACATTTGTGATTAGCTACTAAACATTTAATCTGATTTGTTGAACATGTCCTTGTTACTGATGTAATAGGACTGTTAAAAGCTGATGTGTAGCTTGCCAATAAAGAAAAGCAAAGTGACTCTGTAACGGGTGGCGGCTGGCGGCTATTACACACACACACACACACGCTAATGGAGGCTATAAGACTATAGATCACTGAGAATAAATCCCTGAAGGCGTGTTAAGATCACCCGGCAGCAGTAAAATAATATAGTGAATTACGGGCTGTAAAAGACATTAGGTTGTATTATAGCTATTAAGTGGAACACATGGACCGTCTAGAAAATACAACATGAATCAATATTGACTGAGAAATATTGAAGTTAAACCTGATTGAGAAGATATTCATAGAGGTTATATGTACAAATTAAAATTWAAAATTAAAATGTACAAATTTATAACTTAAAATGTACAATAAATACAAAAAGGTTCAATTCCATGTAAAAAAAWAAAAGGAACTTCAAGAGTTAATTTTTTAACTGTGATGAAATCATCAAACACAAGACTACTGAACGCTAAAAAAGCCATTTTCCCTAACGTGTATTATAGTTGAAAGGAATCAAGGTAGCGATATATCTGTAACAAAATCTGCATTTCTACTCTTTTAGTGTTGCTGTTTAGTTCAGCGTCATTACAATCATTGGTAGTGTCTCAAACGACACCCTATGACCATAGGGCTGTGGTCAAAAGTAGTGCACTACATAGGGCTCTCTGGTCAAAAGTAGTGCACTACATAGGGCTCTCTGGTCAAAAGTTAGTGCACTACATAGGCCCTCTAGCTTCTCTGGTCAAAAGTAGTGCACTACATAGGGCCCTCTAGGCTCTTCCTGGTCAAAAGTAGTGCCACTACATAGGCCGCCTCTAGGCTCTCTGGTCAAAAGTAGTGCACTACATAGGGCCCTCTAGGCTCTCTGGTGCCAAAAGTAGTGGCACTACATAGGGCCCTCTAGGCTCTCTGGTCAAAAGTAGTGCACTACAAAGGGCCCTCTAGGCTCTCGGGTCAAAAGGTATGTGCCACTACATTAGGGCCCTCTAGGCTCTTCTTGGTCAAAAGTAGCTGGCACTACATAGGGCCCTCTAGGCTCTCTGGTCAAAAGTAGTGCACTACATAGGGCCCTCTAGGCTCTCTGGTCAAAAGTAGTGCACTACATAGGGCCTTCTAGGCTCTCTGGTCAAAAGTAGTACACTATAGTGTAAATCCCCTGTTTTTTCATCTATCAGTAATCAGATGTTTGATCTAAGTACTGCAGGTAGTTATATCAATTATATGCACTATTTAGGTGACTGTTGCTTGTATTGAATCCAAAAAAGACCCCTGTAATGATGCAGACTTTCCCCGCTGATCTTTTCTCACACGTTGCTGAGCAACAAGACTTGACTTCCCAGCACCTGGCATGGACAGGCCAAAGTAAGTAAGCATCTATTGTAATTATACTAGTCCTGTAGGCATTAACACATTCCTCTCTCTCTCTCTGTCTAACTTCTCATCTCTCTCTCTCTCTGTCTAACTCTTCATCTCTCTCTCTCTCTGTCTAACGCTTCATCTCTCTCTCTCCCTGTCTAACTCTTCATCTCTCTCTCTCCCTGTCTAACTCTTCATCTCTCTCTCCCTGTCTAATTCTTCATCTCTCTCTCCCTCTCTCTCTCCCTCCCTGTCTAACAGGACTGATATTGATCAATGCCTGCTCTCTGCAGTACTGCAGTAGCATAAGCACTGAGCCAGCTTCCCCACGCTGCTTTTCATGACCTGGCGTTAAAACGGAGCCAAGCTATTAAGTCCTGATCTGAGCTCAACAAGCTGAAAGGCRCAGGGCAGTATAGGGAAGAGGAGCCTGTGTTTAGGATACGTTTTCAACCATTAGTTCAGCCAAGCCTTAGTTATCCACTGTGGAGTCTGGACAAAAAAGGTATTCTTGGCAACAGGTGACAATATCTAATTACCTGTCCTGTCCAGGGGGTGTACTTATAAATCAAGCTGTCACACGCTACAGAAACAGGAGATAGGCTCCTGCCCTATGGGTCTTTCTGGCTGGACAAGGCTTACTTGCTTGTCAGTTTCCTGTTAAAATGACACCAAGACACTAAAACGAAGCCACATCTGCCAGTAAATTTMAGGAATTAGAACTGTGACATAATGAATATACTAGATATTGCATGAGGCATCATCTTTAGGTGAAGTGGGAGTAGAATCCAGTCGAACCAGAGGGGGAGGAAACGAAACGAGGCACCTTGACACCACCATGACATCATAAGGCCCATTCTCAACTCGGTAACGAACGAAGACTTGAACATTCCTTCAAAACCATTACTTACACTGACGGGAGAAAGAGCCACATTCATTACTGGGATCTTCAGCACCTAAAAATAAAATAAAATGTTTTTGCCCATGTGTTACGGTTCCCTTTTTGCCAGCATCAGTGAGAGTAATTTATGGTTTGTGAGGGCACGTTGAGAGACGCCGCTCCAGTCTGTGCTCTCCCTCCGATAGAATCGACCTACCATCAGTACATGCAGGTACAAATTTCCAGAAAATAACTAGAAGAAACTGTCAGAAAACACATTTCATTGTTTGTCAGACCTTTATTTCAATGTGTTTTTTATTGTGGTAAGGAGTCCCAACATGGTTCGGAAATGTTCCATGGGCTTCAGTCATAATGGATTGAAGGAGAATCACTCCAGTGTATGGATTGGATAGGGAAACACTCCAGTGTTATGGATTCATGGAACAACTCCAGTCGTTAATGGATTCATGGAACACTCCAGTTTAAATGTGATTCATGGAACAATCCAGTGTAATGGATTCATGGACACCCAGTTATTAATGGAACACTCCAGTGTTAATGGATTCATTGGATACCACTCCAGTATTA
>NW_019943659.1:69301-77982 GCF_002910315.2 Salvelinus sp. IW2-2015 | reverse complement strand
CATTGGAGGTTCCACATGTTACAGTAACACCAACCTTTTCACATGTGAGGAGAATAGCATGTTAATACCACCTTTTCACATGTGAGGAGAATAGCATATTTCACCTCACATCTGAAATTTGCCATTTCACATGATGATTTAAAAAAAATCCACATGTGAAAATCTTACTTTCACACGTGGAATTGGAAGTTCACATGTGTAAATCATCACATTGGAAATCAATCACATGTGAGAATCTAATTTGTTTAGGTTTACATGTTAGATTTTCACATGTGGAATAACTTTTACATGTGGAATTGCAGACATGTGGGGTTGAAATAATGTTATTCTCCTCATGTGAAGAAGATGGAGTTAACAGTTTTTGCAGTGGCAATGGTGGAATAAAGAGGACAAATGCGGGACAAGGAACGATCTTGACATGGATCGCGTTCAAATGGAGACATCCCACGGGCCCGGTTGTCAATTCAACATCTATTCCACGTTGGTTCAATGTTAATTTAATTGAAATGACCGTCAGAAACAACGTTGATTTAACCATGTCCCAGTGGGATAGTTCTGCTTGTTAACCCTATCAGTCCCAGGAACCCAGCAAAAATCCTCTTTTCATTGATCTGCCTTTCATTTTATCTGCATGTTCAGCCCTTTATATTTAGTGTTTTAACCTATAAAACACTACAGTGTTTTTTACCGTTTTCTGTTCAGGACAACCAAAACAATTTGACATAAAACAGTAATAGTTGAATTCATGAATAATAAGGTTTGTCAAAGCAAGAATCTGATCCAAATGAGTTTCTATGATTACTGTATGTACAGAACTAGTTGGGAATTGAAATATCCAGATAGTTTTGTGACAG
This sequence comes from Salvelinus sp. IW2-2015, assembly GCF_002910315.2. Taxonomy (NCBI): domain Eukaryota; kingdom Metazoa; phylum Chordata; class Actinopteri; order Salmoniformes; family Salmonidae; genus Salvelinus; species Salvelinus sp. IW2-2015. Next base: position 77,128 of record NW_019943659.1, on the reverse strand, counting down.
CTATGTGAGCTTATTACAGACACTATGTCCTGGGATTTCCTATTACCTTCTATGTCAGTGGTCACCAACGCGTCGATCGCCAAGGCATTGCTAGGCGATCGCCAAACGTTTTCTGTAAAAAACCCAATGGTAAAGATGAAGTATGAATCCGATTTTGAACCATTTTCATGTGTCTGAAGGTACAAACTCTTCCTTCCCGGTGGACCCAGAGAGCAAATCAAGTGTACTATAGGCCTACCGCTGGCCAATCAGATGGCTCAGATGACCGTGTCTGCAGTAACGTAAGCAGCATAAAGGAAAGCTACAGCAAAGTGGATACTGTGAGATGTAAAACGTTTTAAAACCACGACTAGAGAGAGACTGTCAACGAATACAGCAAAGTTGATACTGTGAGATTTCAAAACATTTTAAAACCATGACTAGAGAGAGACTGTCAACGAATACAGCAAAGTTGATACTGTGAGATTTCAAAACGTTTTAAAACCACGACTAGACAGAGACTGTCAACGAATACAGCAAAGTGGATACTGTGAGATGTAAACGTTTAAAACCATGACTAGACAGAGACTGTCAACGAATACAGCAAAGTGGATACTGTGAGATGTAAAACGTTTTAAAACCACGACTAGACAGAGACTGTCAACGAATACAGCAAAGAGCTGCTGTTTTTAATGAGTGACTTCATGTTTCAGTTCTTATTCAGTACTGTCAACACTTTTATAAACCATAAAAATGTGCGTTCACCCTACTTTCCACTCAAGCTACTATCAGCCCTGCAGCTGTAATGAACGAGTAGGAAAGTGTCTCTATAGGCTTGTGTTGTTATTAGAGGCTTGGGTCTCTTAATATCGAGGAATATTTCACTTTCTCTGTTCATAGGAGAGTAACAACATGAATTTGTCCACGAGTTCACATCAGCTGGAAGACGGTGTCCCTTTTTGTCCAGCATCAGTGGAGGAAAGGGAGGGACGTTGAGAGACGGACCCTCAGTCTGTTGCTCTCTCCCTCCGCTGAGACTGACCATCAGATGCAGGTACCAATTTGCCAGAAATACAGAAGAAACCTGTCCGAAAACACATTTTCTTATTTGTCATACTTTTTCATGTGTTTCTTTTTGGTAAGGGAGTCCACAGAGGTATGGAATGTTCCATGGGCTTCAGTATTAATGATTAATGGAACACTCCAGTGTTAATGGATTAATGGACAATCCAGTGTTGATGGATTCATGGAACACTCCAGTGTTGATGGATTCATGGAACACTCCAGTGTTGATGGATTCATGGAACACTCCAGCGTTGATGGATTTCATGGAACACTCCAGTGTTGATGGATTCATGGAACACTCCAGTGTTGATGGATTCATGGAACACTCCAGTGTTAATGGATTCATGGAACACTCCAGCGTTGATGGATTCATGGAACACTCCAGCGTTGATGGATTTATGGAACACTCCAGTGTTAATGGATTCATGAACATCCAGTGTTAATGGATTCATGGAAAAAACTCCAGTGTTAATGGATTTCACGGAACACTCCAGTGTTAATGGATTCATGGAACACTCCAGTGTTAATGGATTCATGGAAAAACTCCAGTGTTAATGGATTCGGAACACTCCATATTAATGAACACTCCAGTTTAATGGATTCATGGAACACTCCAGTGTTTAATGGATTCATGGAACACTTCCAGTGTTAATGGGATTCATGAACAACTCAGTGTTAATGGTTCATGGAACACTCCAGTGTATGGATTCATGGAACACTCCAGTGTTAATGGATTCATGGAACATCCAGTGTTAATGGATTCATGGAACACTCCAGTGTTAATGGATTCATGGAACACTCCAGTATTAATGGATTCATGGACACTCCAGTATTAGAAAAACACTCCATGTATATATGGAACACTCCAGTGTTAATGGATTAATGGAACACTCCAGTGTTAATTTATTTCATGGAAAACACTCCAGTGTTTAATTTATTTTCATTTTTTTATTGAACCTTAATTTATACAAGTTTTTTCTCATTGAGATAACATCTCTTTTCCAAGAGAGACCTGGTCCAATAGCAGCAGGGGGAACAACGTTTCAGACAAAAAACACTTACATACACTAAACAACATTTAAACAAAACTATAAACACACATACAGTACAACAAACTACATATTACGTTAAAAAACAGAAAAGCCTTGACTAAAAAACAGCTGTCCTAAAGACAATTACACTCTTCTATGATATATACAGTGGGGGAACAATGTATTTGATACACTGCCGATTTTGCAGGTTTTCCTACTTACAAAGCATGTAGAGGTTGTGTAATTTTTATCATAGGTACACTTCAACTGTGAGAGACGGAATCTAAACAAAATCCAGAAATCACATTGTTATTTTAAGTAATTAATTAGCATTTTATTGCATGACATAAGTATTTGATACATCAGAAAAGCAGAACTTAATATTTGGTACAGAAACCTTTTTTGCAATTACAGAGATCAGACGTTTCCTGTAGTTCTTGACCAGTTTGCACACACTGCAGCAGGATTTTTGCCACTCCTCAACATACACTTCTCCAGATCCTTCAGGTTTCGGGGCTGTCGCTGGGCAATACGGACTTCAGCTCCTCCAAAGATTTCTATTGGTTTCAGGTCTGGAGACTGGCTAGGCCACTCCAGGACCTTGAGATGCTTCTTACGGAGCCACTCCTTAGTTGCCCTGCTGTGTTTTGTGTGTCGTTCGCTCATCTGGAAGACCCAGCCAGACTCTTCAATGCTCTTACTGAGGAAGTGAGGTTTTGGCCAAGATCTCGCATACATGGCCCCATCCATCCTCCCTCAATACGGTTGCAGTCGTCCTGTCCCTTTGCAGAAAAGCATCCCCAAGAATGATGTTTCACCTCATGCTTCACAGTTGGGTGGATGTGTTCTTGGGTTGTACTCATCCTTCTCTTCCTCCAAACACAGCGCAGTGGAGTTTAGACCAAAAAAGCTCTATTTTTGTTCTCATCAGACCACATGAACCTTCTCCCATTCCTCTTCTGGATCATCCAGATGGTCATTTAAACTTCAGACGGGCCTGGACATGCGCTGGCTTGAGCAGGGGGACCTTGCGTGCGCTGCAGGATTTAATCCATGACGGCGTAGTTGTTACTAATGGTTTTTCTTTGAGACTGTGGTCCAGCTCTCTTCAGGTCATTGACCAGGTCCTGCCGTGTAGTTCTGGCTGATCCCTCACCTCCTCATGATCATTGATGCCCCACGAGGTGAGATCTTGCATGGAGCCCCAGACCGAGAGGTGATTGACCGTCATCTTGAACTTCTTCATTTTCTAATAATTTGCGCCAACAGTTGTTGCTTCTCACCAAGCTGCTTGCCTATTGTCCTGTAGCCATCCAGCCTTGTGCAGTAATTTTATCCTGATGTCCTAACACAGCTCTCTGGTCTTGGCCATTGTGGAGAGGTTGGAGTCTTGTTGATTGAGTGTGTGGACAGGTGTCTTTTATACAGATAACGAGTTTCAAACAGGTGCAGTTTAATACAGGTAATGATGTGTGCAGAGAGGGCGTCCTTAAAAGACACAAACAACAGGTCTGTGGAGAGCTGTGAAAGCTGACGGGGTGGGAGGGGAGCATAAGACGCGAGGGCAGAGCAAGAAAATGACGCGCGGGTAAGACGGAAGGAGAGGCGCCAAGGGAGGTGGCGGGAGTGGGGGGGGAGAGGCCGGCGCGCACCCATTGGAGGGGACCGAGGAGAAAAAGGACAACCGCAAAGGCGGGGGTAAGGAGGAAAACCGGCAAAGCGGCAGGGTGAGCAAAGACGTGGTGCGCCCCACGGGAGAGAAATAGAGACAGCGAAGCAGGGGGGAAACGCCACCAAATCGTAAACGATAGCTGCAAAGGGAAAAGGGGCAGGGAGAGAAGGCCAGGACAACGGACGGAGTAACGAAAACGAGGGGGACCATGGGCCGGGGCGGTGAAGGGGGAGGACTGGGAGAAGCAAAGGAGAACGAGACCGGAAGGGGTAGTAGGGACGGACCGGGGATGAAAAAAAAAAGAACAGGAGAAAGGGCAGGTGACCCGAGAGGGCCGGAGAAAGCAGGGCAACCTACGCAAGGGGGCAAGGACGACCAGCCAAACAGCGCGCGAGTAAGAGCGCGGCGGAGGGGGAAGGCAACCGAGGGCCTGCAGGATACACGGAAAGCAGGGGCGCGCAGGGGGCGGAGGGCGGCATGAGACACGGGAAGCAGGGGGCGCCGGGGGCGGGGCGGAGGCGGCAGGAGAACGCGAAGCAAGGGCGCGCAGGGGAGGGTCTGAGGGCGCAGGAAGACACGGAAGTCAAGGCTCTCGGGGGGAGGGGGAGGGCGGGCCAGGAGACACGGAAGCCAAGTGCGTCGCGGGGGCGTGGCGGAGGGCGGCATGAGGACACGGAAGCCAAGGGCGCGCAGGGGCGGGGCGGAGGGCTGCAGGAGACACAAGAACAGGGGCGCGCAGGGGGGAGGGCGGAGGGCGGCATGTGAGACACGAGTCAAGGGCGCTCGCGTGGGGGGCGGAGGGCGGCAGGAGGACACGGTAAGGCCAAAAGGGCGTCTCGGGGGCGGGGGCGGAGCGGGCGCAGGATACCACGGAAGCAAGGTTGCGCGCAGGGGCGGGGCGCGAGGGCGCAGGAGACACGGAATGCATGGGCGCGCAAGGGGAGGGCGGAGCTCGGCAGGAGACCACGGAAGCAAAGGTGCGCGCGGGGGAGTGTGGGAGGCCGGGCAGAGAGAGAACAGCACGAAAAGCGAAACGCCAGGAAGGGACAGCGGACCAAGCGCCGGCCGGCCGCCAGAGAAAAACAAGCCGGAGGCCTGGGAAGAAAACCGAGGGGGCAGCGGGAGCGGCCGTACACGGGCGCGACACGCACGGGGAAGCGCAGCGGGGCAGCCACCCACACACCCAAAAGAGGGGGACACGGCAAACTGGGCCGCGGAGGAGTGGCCAGCCAAGGAGCAGATAACATGGAGGAGTAAACAGGCCGTGGCAGGGAACCAGGGCGCCGGGGGACCGGAAGGGAGAACCAGCGGGAAAGCAGACAGAGGCGGGGGGGGAGGAGAGGAAATGCGCGCGTGGGCAGGGGCAAAAGAGAAAGCAGAAACGACGACCACGGAAGAAAGAACAGGACTCAGCGACAGAAAAAGGACAGCCGCGGGGGCAAGAAGAGCCCCAAGGGGTGAGAGACAAAAGGAACAACAGCGGGCGCCCAAAAGAGAACCGGGCGGAAACACTCGGAGCACAACGCGAGGACGCAGAGGGGACAACAGCCGCGAGACACAGGTGGACGAGGGGAGAGGCAGGGAGAAACCAAGGGAGAGCAGGACCAGGAAGGCCACAAACAGGTGAACCGGGCACGAACACAGCAGGGGCCACGCGGGGGGGCAAAGCGCGCGGGACAGGAAGCAAGACAGACAGACACACAAGTGGAACGGGCAATGAGCACACGGGAAGGCAGGGAAAACCGGCAAGTGGGCGGAAACAGGTGGCGGGGCCAGACCGAAAACCGGAGTGCAGGCCAGGGAGGGGAGGAACGGGAACCACGCCAGGCGGAAGGGGCCCGTTCAGGAAAGCCGCCAGCCGGCGAGGAGCCGCCGCCGCGGGGGAAGCGGGCGGGGGGCGGAGGTCGGAAGACAGCGCAGGCAGGGCGGGCGGAGGGCCAGCCGCGGACGGGGTGGGGGAGGGAAAACAGCCGACAAAAAGGACAGTAGAAAACTCGCGAGGAGAGAGGCAGCGGAGCAGGGAGAGACGCGACCGCAGGCGAGGGAAGAGCGCGAAGATAGAGACGGCCAGAGAGAGCGGCACCAGCGGGAGGGCACAAAAAGAGAGGCCGCCACCCCGGGGCGGACCAGAAGGCCGCTGGGCGAGCGACCGGGGCAGCAGAGAACCAGGGGGAGACGGGCAGGGGCAGCACGGTCGCCGCTGAAGCAGAAGGAGGAAGGGGGGAAGGGCCCGGGGGAAACGGAAAGCAGCACCCCAGGCGAAGGGCGTGGGTCACGCGGAAACGGGGCGCAGCAAGGGGAGGCCGGAGGGGGGCCAGGGGGCCCGCGAGCGGGACCAGGCGCCCGCGGGCGGCCACGTGAAAAATGGAACACTCCAGTGTTAATGGATTCATGGAACACTCCAGTATTAATGGAACACTCCAGTGTTAATTTCTACCATGGCCTGTTCTAATTTTTGGTACTGTTAGCAGCAAATGAGAATAGGACCGTAATTGGTATTGATTTACTGACCTGATTAAAAAAAAGAACAGAGATAAAAATGGCATTTTACCCGATATGGCCTTATAAATCAGTGTTCAACCTACGCAAGGTCAATGACGACCAGCCAACAGCGCTGTAAGACGCTTCTGATTTGTAATGAACCTGAGGGCTGCATGATACACGGAATCAAGTGCTCTCGGAGTAGTGGCTGAGGGCTGCATGATACACGGAATCAAGTGCTCTCAGGGTAGTGGCTGAGGGCTGCATGATACACGGAATCAAGTGCTCCCGGGGTAGTGGTTGAGGCCTGCATATATATAACATCACTAAAATCTAAAACCGCCAGTAATGTACATCGTACCAGCTCCTTCCTGGCCTCCAGAGAAAAACAAGCCTTATCCCGGTAATAAAAACCTATTTTCAGCTTGAGCTTCCTTATCACGTTCTCTACACGCACTGTGAAGCTCAGCTTGTCATCCACCCACACACTCAAATATTTGTACACTTCAACTTGCTCTATAGTATGTCCAGGCAATGTAGCAATAACATGATGAGTAACATGCCTGGCATTTGAAAATACCATGCATTTTGTTTTACCTGAATTTAGAACCAGCTTTAAATCATACAGATTCTGTTGTATGATATTAAATGCTCTTTGGGCATTTTCAAAAGATAAAGATAAACTACTACCACTTGAATAAAGAACAGTATCATCTACATAAAAATGAACATCCGCTGTTTCAATAAGATCCCCAATGTTGTTGATATACAAAATGAACAACAGTGGGCCCAAAATAGAACCTTGCGGAACACCTGAGCACAACTCTATGGACTCAGATTTACAACCATCCGCTATTACACATTGTGTACGATTTGATAGGCAATTTATAAACCAATTTAGAGCATGACCAGTAATTCCACAACATGTTAACCTTTGCACTAACACAGCATGTTCCACGGTGTCAAATGCCTTTGACAAATCAATAAATACAGACACACAATGTAACTTGTCAAGAGCACACTGGAAGTCATTTAAAACCTTCAATGTGGCTGAAACAGTGCTGTGGCCAGACCTAAAACCTGATTGCATTCCATTTATGGATTAACGGAACACTCCAGTCTTAAGTTTCCCTGCATTAAAGCCTCCAGCTTCTAGGAGCGCCGCCTCTGGGTGAGCGTTTTCTTGTTTGCTTATGGCGGAATACAGCTCATTCATTGCTGTCTTAGTGCCAGCCGCTGACTGTGGTGGTATGTAAAACAGCTACAAAAAATACAGATGAAAACTCTCTAGGTAGATAGTCAGCTTATCATGAGATACTCTACCTCAGGCGAGTAATAGCGCGAGACTTCCTTAGATATCGTGCACCAGCTGTTATTTACAAAAATACATAGTCCGCCACCCCTGGTCTTACCAGAAGCCGCTGTTCTATCCTACCGGTGCAGCATATAACCATGTTGATACTGTCATTGTTCAGCCACGTCTCCGTGAAGCATAAGATGTTACAGTTTTGAATGTCTCGTTGGTAGTTAAATCTTCCGCGTAGGTCTTCTATTTTATTGTCCAAAGATTGCACGTTTTCTAGCAGAATGGAAGGAAGT